>NW_023998450.1:271209-310123 GCF_014805625.2 Glossina fuscipes | reverse complement strand
CAAAAGAGCGGGAAATTTTTAAGGGAATGTTCAATTCCTTTGCGATGCACAAACAATGGTCAATTGCAGATGGTGACTTTGGAATTTTCTTCGCAATAATAATCTTTCTTACGTCATCACCGGGAATGGATTTGTTTGAATTAAGAAGCTTGGGGACTATTTTAGCTTTTAACTCATACAGTCTATTTTCTAAAGTTGGGAGACCAGTTTCAATTAAAATATTATTTATTTGCTCTAACGGCTTGGTGATAGACCGGTTTAAGGATGTTGGTATTAGATTTGCAGCTATTGCCATAAATTATCAAAGCATAGTCAATCTTGCTTAACACAAGCATTTTGGTAAGATAAGCGATAGTGTTAATATGCGCATGGCTTCTCCAAGTAACGTACTGTATGAAATTTACCCTTGTTAAAAGGGAGTTTTTTAAACGAAGGCAGTGTGCTTTCCAACGATAATTGTTGGAAAACGTGAGCCCGAGAACATGGAGCGTCTGCACATTTAGTACTGGTAAGCCGTTAATATGCATCAGTAGGTTTCCTGCATCGCACATTTGTTTATAAAATTAAAAAAAAAAACTCCTTAACAATATAATAAATAGATATTTTAAATACATTTTAATAGTAAAAGAGAAGAATAAAAAGTCAAACATTCTTTTATGGAAAGTATTTTTAATCCTTGTAAACCTAACGACTTGCCACAGCAAGGTTATCTTTGTAGTAGCTTTAAAAATATGGAAGAGGATTTCATTCGCCATATAGCGAACCTTTGATGAGCACTACACATATAAGTGTTTTACAATAACAAAATATTTAATTAAATGTAAAAATTCCTGATGCTTGATCGCCACTATGTTTTAGATTGGCCCTCTAACAGGCATTTTCTCTTGTGGGCCGGGTCGTAGCTTTTATTCTTGCACACAAATGTTAAATGATATCAAAAAGAATTTAGCCTAACTTTTGATTTAATAACTAGAATGGATGAACAAAATCAAATCGACTACAAATTCTAAACTAATCAAGAATATGTATATTCTTTATGTGGTCGCTGTCTAAGCAGTATTTTTTAATGTTACACAAGGAAAGACAAACGCCGTGTACCTTTTTACTTTCGGTGTGGGTATACAAAGTGCAGATACCAACTTTTGTGTTTATGAAGGGCATAATGTTTCCAATATTTTCCGTTTGCTTATTTTCTTTCATCATCCTTTAGTTTCTCACTCAATGTGTTTTAATACAATACCCTTCATATTCAATTTATATCTGTAATAAGCATAAAGAGAAGCCCATTAAAGTGTACTACCATCCGAACTAACGTAACCGGTTAACATTTAAGTACTCAGTGGATACCATCAAAAAAGTACAAGAATGTGGCTCAAACCATATGTATACAAGTAATTATTTTCCAAAACATTTTTGGAACGTATGCGACAGCCACATGTGAATTTATTTTCGATATTTCGCTACGCGTAAAACTAAAGAACAAAGCATTTACTTCAACATCTATGTTTCAAACAAGATTACAAAAGTGTTCGAAAAATATTAGAATAATAATGTGCTATATAACGACATCGGCATATTGGGAAAAAAAAATCCTCACATGATACCCATGAATTGATTGAAAATTCAATCGGATCAGGTCAATTGAAGAACAATTTTACATACAAAATTGAAGGAAATAACGGAGGATAATAACGAAAGTATCGTTCGACTCTTCGGATCGTAGCATTTCGTTAGTCGCTCGAACATAAGATGCCCTTCAACTTGTCTTGCATGCCGACAGAATTGTTTTTGGCAAAAAACGACTATTCTCTTCAACTGCGTACCACTTTTCCGAATTACAAAACTTAATTTATCCCAACAATAACAATTGTGCTTTTGAATATCTGAAAAGGAAATTGTGCAGAATACACTGAACACATTTAGTGGAAGCACCCTTGAAAAATGTTGTAGTAACGTGGTTCGCGGTTGCATGAGTGTAATGGTACAAACGAATCCTGTGTTGGAAAATCTTTTAATCCTCGATAGTTAGATTAAAATTCCGGGGACTTTTTGGATAAAATTTGTAGATACACGTAAACACGTAGAGCCAGTAGATATATAGATCTGTATATGGTTACAATGTGTATTATATATGAACATAATCACCCTCTCTGATCCGTAAGACAATAAACGAAACGAAGGAAAAAAGGATTATATTATATTAAAGAAAAAAAATATACATATGTACATGCACATATGTATACATATATATATATATACATATAAATGTGTATATACACACAAACATGTATATATATGCTTATATACGCTTATATATGTACATATAAAAGCTAATATGTATATATAAATTTATACACTCATAACATTGTTTCTACTTATCGTAACACATACATCTATCTACAAAGCAATAATGTGGTTTAGAAAGACCACAGCTATGCTGTATTCAATTTTAAAACTCTCTCGATAAAGGAATTGTTTGCCATGGTGTTAATACGGTTGCTATGTTACACAGATAACTACGTCCGTGTATACACGTATATAAGAGCTTTTTATGCGTACATATATATATATACATGTACATATAAGTATATATATGTACACATGTATATACACACATATATATATATATATATAAATAATCTCGACTGCAGATAAACTTAACTTTAACGACATCAACAATAAAGACAACAAATGTTATGAAATAAAAACACAAAACATAAACTAAATGACCCTTTGTTCCAAACACCAGCCGATGTGATTTTAAATACACAAACGTAAAATAGATTCTTCTGTTTACGTAACTCTTTAATTACAAAATTTTACATGTAATGCATCGCCGTATAAATATATATTTAAATTCCCAATTGATTTTTTATTAGTCCCGAAAATTTATAATAGACAAATATAACGCGTATGTACGTACTCCTATTAATTCGATTAAAGGTTTCTTGGTAGACCTATAGGCAGCAAATTTGAGTAAAAACGTTTTGCTATTACGTTTGTAATACCCAAGACAATATAAAAAAAGTGTCCTAATCTTGTCATCTGTATGACATAATCTTAAAAGACATACAAATTTCTACATTCTAATGCTGTTTAAAGCTTGTTTAATGTAGAATTTATAACCGCCTTTGCCACGCGAGCTTGTTTTGCTGCGAAGTGTGTTGTCAAACCTTTCGTGACATCGCAGATAGGTGGTGTAAAGCCTTCATTGATCCGACTAGAATTTTCGACAATCTTTAGCTTTGCAAGCCTGACGTTTCAGAGAAGAGCAGAGAAAATATTTTTATGCTCCTAACTATTACGTAAGTGAAACTTACTACGGTAAATTTATGTGTCAAATTTCTATTTTGAACCAATTTAAATACTTTTATATCGGAAAGAGTTCAAAATGTATGCGTATTCCATCAAAACTTTGTGAATTGACATATGGTGGCCGGCGAAGATGCCAAACATTTTTTCTCATATAAGATGTTTTTTAAAATGAGTGACCATTTTGTAGGACGTTTAGACTTGAGGCAAAACCCCTCAGTGTCCCAGATTTGATTTATATATCTTGACAGTTACGACCTATAAATTGAACCAAAACACATTTGCGTAGATATAAGAAATACAGCCGCATGGAAAATAGTTCTGACTTCATTTGTAAAATAATGGCGCGTTAAGTGATGTAGGGGCACATTCAGCCAACTCAAACTTCCACGGTAAATGCAGTAGCGATAGCTTTACAAAATACAAAACTTTCTCAAGTCTGCGACAGTTTTTTAACTCTTTTTGTATGTAGAACAGCAGTTTCGTAAACTTTGTATGATTATTTTTTTGTGTGATAATTACAACCCCAACTGGATGGGTAAATTTAACAAGAGATAAACAAACGATTTTCATTTTCTTCCGTATCTTAAGCACAATGTTAACGTAAGCCAATGGTTGCGTTTATCAGGAAAAATATATTTTAAGATATTAATAATGCCTTCACTACAACAAAGCTGAAAAAACTACTTTCTAATTTTAAATGAAAAATAATTTGTTAATTTGATTTTCTGCCTTAATTTTTACTAAGAAATTTTCTTACCTTAAGAGGAATTTTTTGTAATATCACTTGAAACCTTATGTGTGAATTGCGATTGCTTACATGATAGGTTATGTGCAGTCAATTATTCAAATGCAATAAATTGAATAAAAGTCTATATGTTATGTTAATATACATACGTATGTTATATATACATATATATATATACCTAGTACTACCTATAGCAAGTTATTTCGAAATTTTATCGAATGGGAAATGATAAAATTTCACTAGGGACCAGAAATTATAGATAGTGTGATAATAAAAAGAATGCATCAGGAAGATACAACAAAGTTGGCAAAAGTTTAACTTATTCAAAAGCATATAAGATAGAGAAAATTTCAATTTGTCGGAAACATACGTTCCCAATTCATTGGTAGTTCACTAAATACCCGTAACTGTTAGAAGTGTATTTGCGCAAGAAGAATATTGACAATAGGTAAAGTAGATAGTAAATTTTAGTTTGAGCATAGTTCTCCAGCTAAGCTACGCCGTAAAGACTGTAGAAAGTTTTCTCTTCCAATTTAAGTGAATTCTTAGAATATAACATTTAAAAACATTGCGCTTGTTTGGTTTTCTTCAGAAGTTCCTTAACTAATTTGGATCGGAACTCAATTTTAAATATGTATGGTTTAGAAAATCGTTCAATTGGATTAAATATAAAAAAAACTACAACTGATATATTTTTATTATTCTGGGCAAATTAAATTATCTCTTACAGTAATAAAACTTATGAGAAACGTGCAATAATAATGAAATTATTACTTAAATAAGTTCACTTTTAATTAAGTCAGTTGAGCCGCAAATTTTATTTCAAATAATTTATTTATATAATCATGACTTTTCTGTCGTAAATATGACGTTTATATGATATATCAATTCTCGTGAAATTATTGTGAAAAGTATTTTTACCCAATGGAAATAGACTATACTTTTATCGAATGATTGTCGAAGGCTTTCTCTTATTGAAAAAATATGTTTATACTGTAAGGCGTTTTGTTAGAGTGGTTTAGTATGTACTTCCTATTTTGGGCCGTTGTAACCGTCAATCGCTTCAAATGATATATGGCACTTCTTCGTGAACCCGTCTACGATAATATGGATATTGTTCTTGCTAAACTTTTCATATTCTACATTGCTAAACTTTTCAACACCACATCTTTCATGATTAAGTTGACCAATTATTTTATAAAGACTAAAGTATTTTTTCAATCTAAAGCCGACTTAAGCTGCCCCGGCTAAGAATGCGAAAAATTTGTCTTCCAATATCTAAGCTTTCTATTATAAATTATTCAAGTATCTTATCTTTAAGTCAGATTGTATTTTAATTCGCATATCGATTTCAATTAAGACTTTAAATACTGACACATTTGTACTTCTTGGCGGCGTGTTATTTACACATTGCATTACTCTGTCAATGTGTTTGTACCATCGATGAGGCTAACCAATGCACAATTTACTCAGCGAAGTTGAGACTATTTTTAATATTTTATTAATTCTCTTAACTCGCCCATTGCCTCTATAAACATCTGTGGAGATTATATAAAGTGCTGTAGTTTAATCTTTACAATATTTTTTGAAAGCCACTCCTTTATTGAACACGTCTCTTTCGGCATTTATCAATCACTTCATGAGAACCACAGCTGCGAGAAGGGTATAGCTAAACAAATATGAAAAAGCATATGCAGTTACAAACATGTTGATATAACGCTTTCGCGTTTGCTTCATCGGTCTTATACGATCAGCATTACATGTTCACGAAGATTTATTTGCCGTATCTGTTGGATTCAATATTTGCGTGTTTTTAGCACTTTTAGCTTGACACGACAGTTTATGCAACTCCACTTTCTTTGTTACATTAGATATATAAAATGTTTTTTCGATTAAATCTTCCGTTTTTTTTTTGTGGAAAAATTATCTTGAATTGATGATAAGATAATTGGATTATCTCTTGCCAGTCAGCGGTACTGCGATATTTTGTATATTTCATATAAACAACTTCCTGCTATTTTCCTTGTTGTTCCCACCCAGTCGTCTAATTTTTGAAACCGTATTATACTTTGATGTCCCAAAGAATCTTTGATTAATAAAAAAGATGCTCGATTAAAATCACGAATATGTCGCAATTTGCTGCCCGATCTGTGTTCAATAGTGGAATGAAATTCCTAAAAAAAAATAGTCCATCTTGAAACTCTTAACGGTATGTCTTTCTCTTTAATTGTCATTGCAGAGGCATTGCAATCTCTATTTTATTTTTATTTTAATCCAGTTTGCATAAGCTCGCCACTTCTTTAAAGCCTCAATAATGGCAAGGATTCCTAATGCGAGTGGACGATGTTTTTGTTTGATTAAACTTATCTTTCGACTCATACGCTCAACAGAAAGTAATTGTTGATCGCCTGAACCCTTCTATAGTTCAATATCCATAAATACTCGCATGTATTTCAGTCAATGCATTAGGATTATAACTATAAAACTCGAACACTAATAACTCATTATTTGCTACTTTAAACGTGTTGTTTTTACATGACTTGTCCGACTATCCGCTCGCTTTGATGGCTTAATTAATGCGAAATAAGATAAAAGACCAAAAAATGATTTGGCACCAGAAAATTTTCAGATGCAGCGGCGGTCATTTCCATTGACCGTGTAATCAAGCATTTTCTACAACGTATCCTGAACATGTTATCTTCCTCCTTAAGAACTGACATTTTTTTCATTTAATTTGTTAATTATGCTTTTTCCCACTTTAAACAATCTTTTTAATTTTCCAATGTTCTGTTGTGCAGTTAATGAAGATATATGGATGTAATCCACGTGGCTTAGTATTGTATTATATTGAAACAAACATTCCTTAAGTCTAATTTTGTATACACTTTGCTTGATTGTGATTTATGTATGACATCATATATTAACCCGATAAACAGCTGTCTCGTAAAATTTTCTCGTTCAGTTTACCACAGCGAAGCCTCCTGGTACCATCCTGTTTCGACTCTAGTATAATTGGTGAGGTATAAGCGGAATTACAGAGTTGCGTGATCACTTTCTCTAACCACTTCTTTATTTGCTTTTCAACAGTTTTTTGTCGTCGCTTGGTAGGCGCCTAGGTCCTTGATAAGTGGGTGCATTATCCGAAAGGGTTATGTTCATGCGAATTTCTTTGGCTTATCATTCTCAATCATACATTCCACGGCTTTTGCTGTACCATTCTGCAAGCGAAATATGTCACATTCACATATTGACTGCGGAGGCGGTATCACAGGAACAAATATGTTATTATTTCCGAAATGTGTATAATGGTTGTTGTTTCCGCTGCAGGCTCATGTATTTCTTTTTCGACTTTTCCAGCGCCTTCACCTTCAGCCTGTTTTTGGTAGTGTGTTTTTTCTTCACTTTCGGCTGCTTGTGCACGTCGGTTCTCAGTGTCCATTTCCGAAATTCCCTTCTTGTTGATGTTATAATAAAAATTCAAGCATTTCCTGCACACTGACCACTTACTTCATTTATTTATTTAAAATTCAGAATTAATGAATATGCGGAGCTATAAGCCGGCTTATATGAAACTTTGACTGGAGTCGTATTAGGAAGGTAAATAAATAAGGCGCAAATGACATCCAATTTCAGTCTTGAAAATATGATTGAATGCATATTAGTAAAGCCGCCTTTAAATTCACAATAAAATCATTGTTAAGACGCGTTCAAATACACTAAATTTCTTGAAATGTAACGTTGTCTTGAACTCTTTATTTATTCTGGAGAAGAAAATTTATCTTGATGCGCTGAAAGCCTCCAAGGAACATAGAAAAAGCAAAGTTTTTTATTCTTTAAACTTTCCTGCATAATAATCTTCTTTTTCTATGTCATTTTCTACTGCATATTATATCTTCAATTTAGTCATAATAGTAATATCGACTGTTATGTTCATATATTTGTGTTTCTTGCAGCAACCTCTTCAACATTGTAAAATGTTCTTTAGAAAATACGCCATTTTCATGTAAATGAACGTGGAAATTGAAAATGTTATCTTTCTCTAACTATCGTTTCAACTCCAGTATACATATTCGTATAAATACATGCGGATATTGAATGTTTCTTAGGCGAAGCAAAAACAGCAGCATGAGTGTTTCCACCCCTCTATTTAAATCTATATTCTATATATGACAAATAAAGTCATCACAAAAAGATTTTATGTAACAATGTGAGAATGTGATATAAGATTGAAAAATAAATAAAAAAGAAAACTTTATGTCATCAGCAGTTCAATGATTATCGTGTCGAAATACACATACAATCAGGCTCTAAAAAATACATATATATCGGTTTGTTCGATAAGCCATAAAACAGTTTGCCAGAAGATAAACGCGACTCACTTTGTAGCTAAGCCGATTCTAAATTTTAACAAATTGAAAGATGTGCATACTTAAAGGTTGCAAATCTAGCAAACTTCCATATCGAGTGTAAAAATGAAAATTTAAATCAGGTTTGAAGAACTTGCCAGCACGTTAATGATAAGTGCTTGACCAAAGAATCGTTTGCTTGAGGACGGTATAGAAAAAACCACATCATTGACACATGTAACTTTGGAAAAACATTCACTTTGAATTGCTTTCTGTTTCGTGTAATGATTTACTCGCCCAGTATAATTCAATACATTTTTGTAATAAGTTAAAGTATATGTAATTGAATAATAAAGTAGAAAATTTTTCAAGGACGTACATTTATCCAAAAACCAGTAGCCTACATTCATTTACGACTAATCTTACCGATATCAGCGCCAAATGGAAGTTGTTGTCGATAGTTCATTGAAATAGTCTGCAGAAGTTCAGATAAATATCTAAGTTTATCGAAAACATTATTTAGCTTACTGAAATTACGCATTACGTAACTTATGCAGCTCACACATTTTAGCTCAATTTAAGATTTTGAAATGAACAAGCGTCCTTTTCCTACGCTTGGCCTTTCTATAAGCGCGACAAGAGACATTTTGCTTACACCTTCTTTCACTACCGTAATAATTCTATTCTCTTTATCGTTCGCATCCTATAATGATGTGAAGTCGGGAGAGTAATAATTTTCACTACAAGTACAATGTCTGAAAAATACAACATATTCGCTATGTGGCAAATGTAAAAAGAATATCAAAGTTTTAAATTTTATTCAATCACATAACAAAATATTAGTACAGAAAAAATTATTTAGCTTTGGCTTACTTACAAAACACATTTAATTTCATGGCTGTTTCGCGTACACCATTCCGTACTAGCTCGTTTGTAGCTCTACATGATAATGCTTTGCCGTGGTCTTCTCTAGTCGGTGTTATCATTAGCAGTGATATACTAACGTTGCCATCTTCAGAAACCTGTCAAGGAAAGGTCAAAAATAATATAAAAAATTTTGTTAGAAAGTATTGCAGTAATTCGCGTCGGATTTAAAACCAACTTTAAATTTTTACACTTTTCTGAAGGATAGTGTTCATTTTCTAGGACCATGTGAAAGGCTTATAAGTTTTCAAACTCCTTCTTCCCCAAAGCGGATGTTGCTGCGCTCAAAATAAAATTATGTGGCTTCTTCTTTGGGCTCTGGCTTTGGGCTTCTTCCATAAAACCAAATAATTTGCCATTCGAATAATTGCTCACATAGTAAGAAAATCTTGTGGGATAAGTACGATGAAAGGTGGCGATTGCTGGAAAAAATACCCTTCTAACTTGTAATTTAATTTAGGTGTCCTAAAACGAGGCACATGACGACGATTTAAATGAAAGCATTTGATATTTGTTAAGCTGCGAGATCCACCTTTCATTTCTTTTTTAAGCTGATATAAGATAAAATGGTGAAAGGTAATAAAATCTTTTGAAAGCTTATATCGGGCCGCTAATCATTTATGTAACTGTCAACTGATAATATGTGTGAGCTGAGCATATTATACAGGCCTCTAATATCTATGCAAATTGAGCACAAACTTTTGCAATTATTCACCAACGGGAATTTTCACTTATTGTAAATAATTAAATAGATAGAAACTATTTTAACAGATTTTTGTTTTGCTACTATTTCTAAAATTTTTTCTACGCTAGTAGTTAAAAAAGCACTTGCCCGTAGGACTTGATTTGCAAGGTTTAGCTCAAACGAATGCCCAATTAAAACTTAAATAAACGCAAATTAATAAAAATTTTTATGAGTACATACGTATGCATAAGCGCATGTGCTGTACCTTTTGACTGTGACCATGCAATTCCAGGTTGCCCATCCACCATGTGATTTTAGCAGGTGGTCGTGAGCCAATTGCCTGACATTCAATTTCATATTTACGGTCAGCTGACATGGGTTGATTGTTAAATGAAATCTCCACCAATAAAGGACGTACTGAAAATATAAATTCATTTTATAATAAAAACTAAAACGCAATAACTTACTACATAAATATGAAAATATAAATAATACAAATATATATATGAACACATGTATGCGAAAGTGAACATATTTTTTTTTAAAAATTCCATAACATGAAATTAGTAGCACATCGATGCAGCCACTAAGTGAAATTATGGTATAAAAAAATTATCATAACCATAAAAATGTCCTTAAAAGTTAGTTTTTTTAAATAAGTTTGTTATATCATATATCATGTTGGAGAAGAAGATGACGCGCACCTCATATTGTAAGAACAGTATAGATAGCATGCAAAAGAATTTTTGAATCAATATACAATGCAACATATATATATATACATATATATGTATTTATAAACAGTTAGATATTGTTATTAAGTTTGATGGCAGTAGGTTGGCGTGCGTCAAGGGTAGGACGAATAGTTAGAAGGCATTGCTATCCCATAAACTATTTGATGTTTACTCCTGTAAGTCTACGATATCTAACGCTCTTAACGTTACTTCATTCTCCGTTGCTTTTTTGAAATCGTATCGAGACATTTGCGGGACTTTTCTTCCAAGTGCAACCTCTCTCAAAGTCTCTTATTCATTCCTGGAAGAAAGATTCCTTCGACAGCGCATGCACATTAAAATAATTTTTTTTATATTTCGACGTATGGGTTTTGTTTGGCCAGATATATTTTGGTCGCGACAATCCTGTATGGTTGGCTATAATAATGATTTGACTCGTGGGTTTCAAAATAAGCCTGTGCAAATTATGGCACAAAACGTAAGAAATACCGCGAACACAAAAGTGATACGTTATAGAGTCAACGAAAAGCGAATATATCAATGCCATCGCGATATTGATTGAACAGGATAGAACTGCAAGCATCACATACGCTGAAAAGAATCAAGCTATTGAGAACTAAGTTCCACGACGAGCACATTTATTAAAAAACTTTAACTGCTTTCAAGCAATTAATATAATGAACAAGGAAGTAATAACAACCAAATTTTGCCTATCAAGAGGAGCAACCAAAGTCGAATATAATTTCTTCGTTGCTTTTATTTTTCTTAACTTTTTTTTCAAAATGTCATTTCATAGTTAGCTTCTTTAATTTTTAGAGGCTCAATTCATAATGATTTTCTGGGATGATCCACGAGAGCTTAGAATCTTCGCATTAGTCGGTAGTAACCAACGTGTTGCCTAATTTGTCTACCTATATTGTAACGTTATGTCGCAGCTGGGATTATTTTTTTCTTTTAACCTGCCTCGCCCAGTTGAAATGTTACAACAAAAATAAGTGAAAATATAGGACAAGTGAATATGAACTCATATCTGCATTGGTATGCTCCTTTTTGCCTCATCGTCTGTTTTTTTTTCTTTAGCTATCCCATGTCCGTTAGCTCTGCTTGTCAAGACAGCTATTATTTTTTTAATACATACATACATACTCACAAATGTGCATTCCCCACACTCCCGTCACTATATCATCGCACATTCCTGTTTAACACATCATTCTCCCTTTTTCTCTCTGATCTAAAGGAATACTTACAACATTGACGTCTCATCCATTAGACTGCCTATAATATGTCGAGTTGTTTCTTCCTTCCTTCGTTATTCGGCCATCGTCAAAAAACTTCCCCCAATACTGCTTACGCCCCTTAAAGGAACAACTATTTTCATCTCCCCATTATTTCCAATCAACACATTTTAGATTACATACAAAATAAAATTATTTTTAAAAACTGTCTTAAGTTTCTTGTTCGTATTCTCCGTTGATTTACAAGAAATCCTTGTATGTCTCTAGGAAAAATGTTGAATTAGAGTCAATAATTGTGTAATGATTTGAAAATTATTTCTCTTTTACAATTCTACTAAAGTAATTAAAGCTTCCAAGCGTTATTTGTTTGTATACTTTTCAATATAATCGACTTAGTTTGTTAAAGCTTTTTTTGTTGCTTTCTTTGTTCAAATTACTACATAGAGGCTTTAGTCAAAGTCAATTTTAAGACACTAAAACTTCTCTTTTTTTATTCTTTTAGCTAATATTCAACTAGATAATATTTTTATTAATCATATATTTACATATATTATTTCAGATCGATTCTCACGACAAGAGAAATTCAGGTATAATTTTACGCTAAGATATTTCCGCAGCCATCACTCCCAGTTTCAGATTCCGATTGACTTTGATCGTTGCATAAATTTCCTTTTTTGGTTGTTTTGTTGTGTCATTATGTGTCTATATTTGTCTACGGCTCAGTGAGTATGGGTTCTTGTAGAGCAAATCAGTTGCATTAAGCAAAACCCGCCCTTATATTATACAGACGGACTTTGGACTTTTTCTCTTTTATTTATAATTCTGCGCTTATATTTTAATTATTACACTATGGAATTATAAAAATAAGTAAAGCACACCAGCCGTTTTTCGCAATTTCATGATTTGTTGCTCCATCACCAAAGAACAATGGCAAAAGCAGATGGACAAAAGTTCCCGACACCTATCTAA
The DNA here is from genome assembly GCF_014805625.2 of Glossina fuscipes. Taxonomy (NCBI): domain Eukaryota; kingdom Metazoa; phylum Arthropoda; class Insecta; order Diptera; family Glossinidae; genus Glossina; species Glossina fuscipes. The sequence continues at coordinate 297,170 of NW_023998450.1, read as the reverse complement.
GCGGAAGTACACAACATATACTTATCCGATTGTTGAGTTTTCTTTTTTATTTTCGACGATGGAATCTTTCAATCTTTGTCCATTATCGAGCCGTCTTGTTCCCCTGTCTCTGATGATGTGACGTTATTCGCCCGCTCGATTATGTGCTTGCCACTCCATTGACGCAAATATTCAGTAAATGTCTGACAGTCGCTTTCCTTAAGTTCGAATGTAAGCCGGCTTGCTCAAATCTCTTAGAATTTTATGCCAATATTTAATAACTTTTCCTTTAGCAAAAGCGAAATGGACGATATCTCCATTAATTTGCTTAAAGCTTTGCTATGCAAATTGCAATCAGAAATGAGATTACTTCAGAAGTGCGCCACGAAAAACTTTTCCATTTCGCACAAGTTTTAATCTATGTCGGATCGTCAAAGTATATAATGTTCGCAACACACGGTAAAACCTTTCGTGTTCTAGCTCAATTAATGATGTTGAGATCTTTCAATCCAATTGAATTGGTGTATAAAATAAATGGGATAGTGGCAAATGAGTGCAAGGAAGTGTTGTCAACACTTGTTTCATGGATATTCCTTCGAATGTTCACTTTATTTTGTGGATAATCACAGTAAAAAGATAGTTACTAGTCTGAATAGTTTGAGAGTGATCCTATATTCAAAATTAAGATTTAATTCACGTATAGAGTAAACAATTTTTATTAAAAAAAAAGGTTAAAGTAAAGTAATCATCTATTAAGCAGTTATATATTGCTCTTATTACACTATTATTGGAACATTGGTTTGTGGTCTGCACACTTAGCTGGAAACCGTAGGTACACTTTTATGGAATTTTAAACTTTTCGTGGCGTAGGGTAAGCAGATAGCAATGTTTCCTCAGAAAAAGTTACCACTCAGTGACTAGTTCATATTAAAAAAGGACGCAAAATGTTGGGAGCGTTATTTATTGTAAAATTAATTAAAGGTAACATTTCTCATCTTATTTTGCTTCAAAGAATATACATTATTACACTTGTTAGATTTAAAAGACGTTGTGAACTTATTTGCCGTTGACTTTTGTAATAAATGCGATATGATAATTTTCGATCGAACTCTCGGTTAAGATTGTCAAGGATCCTATAATCTAAGTTAATCTCTAGGTGTCTCTAACTACTGTAGATAGCTTACAAATTATATAATAAGTCTTTTAATGCTTGACTGGGACCGCTTTCATATAGTATTAGGTCTCTATAGTTAGCATACAGAATTCAAAATTTTACCTGCATGATCTCATAATAATTGATAGTTGCCCTTATGCTCCTTAAAATAATCCACAACAACTTTATTTACAAAATTCAATAAACTTACTTTTATCGAAAAATAATTACTTGCAGCAAAGCTTACTGTAGCAATGTTACCTCTTTCACGCTAAAGCTACGGACGTTTTGTGTGTATCTATTCCTACCAAAGTGAGTCAACTGAGATATGCGCTCATAATCAACTATTTAACCATTAATTATGGACGGCTTGATAAGCCCATTAAAATCATTTTTGAACCGAACACATGTATGATTTCGATGAATATCATCAGCATAGTAGGATTACGGCATTGTGTTTGCGGAACTCTGGATCATAGAGAAAGGAGAGAAAAAGTTGTTTTCAAGTTCAGTTCAGTTCATGGTCTATCCAGTGCGTGACCTATGTGTGGCCAGTTCGTATTCATGTTTTAACCCACTCATCTTCGTGTTATTTTCTGCCTTAATTTTTGTGGATACAGAAATCTGTCGAAGAAAGTGCGTCACTTAACTATACGCCCTCGATGTTTCGACAGCTATCCGCATGGGGAAAAACAGGTATTTGATGATGTCTTTTTTTTATGAATAAAAGTCATCAGAGAATTGCGAAAAATTACGCGCTTTGTAACCATTTTTTTTTTTTTTTGTTTAACTCTCAAAAGTTCTAATGAGTCAAAGCGACTTGTTCGGTAATTCTACTGTTAGAAGCATTAAATTCTTTGTTTCTCTCCTCAACGATGTACTAACTTGGGTTGCGAAATTCTTTCCTTATAAGCCTTTTATAACAAGTCCCAAGTATTATATTTTATTCTTATCTTTTTGATAATCGTCTTACGTATCCAGCAAAATTCGTCTTGTATTCGTTATGAGTGAATTTTTATAAATACCTTCAGACATTGGATTTCAACTGTTATCCTTTGCCACAGAACTTTTGTTAAGCCTCAGCTACACAATGCACCTTTATTCTACGGCACCACCGACGAACCATCACCAAGTTTTATTTGCTCTTATTCCTTTCTTATTGTGGAAAATTCGACAGAGCTGAAGGTTTTTATATATGCAATCACTTTCTCTAGTAAGTGATTTTCGTAGCAATGCATTAGTATTTAATTTGCAAGTAAGCGTTAAATCTTCGACAAGGATGATCCACTACACTAACACTTACTGGGAAAATTTGAAATTGTTAGGGTACCATGTCATTATTGTATCAGGAGACACGAGCAGGCAGCGCCAGCTGTTAAATCCGCAGCTTCGGTAGCCAGCACAATGAAAAAATTTGACCTTCAAAATTATATTAGAAAAAAAATCAACTGCGCTACCATTCGCATTACTCGCATATCAATCTCGCTCCACCCTTATATCGAATCGATCTGGAGAATATCAAGATAAAAACATTTGCATGCAAGAACCCAGTTTGGTCATATTATAGCAATACATCCATGGATCGTTAAGAAATCTGTTCCCCCATTTTGTAATTGTTATATCTATACTTTGTGAGGACCGAAATCTTCGCAGCATCTCATCATATGGACATCTTGAAAGTGCCTGGGGAAAACAGTGTCAATGAAATATTTGACTTTATTGCAGCGACTACACTCTCCACCTACTTTGCCTATAAAAACAAAGAACAGCCGATAGTTTTGGTTGCTTGTGCTGATACTACTTTTACTCGTAGAAGTTATTTCTTTGGTCTAAATAAATCATAATAATAATAAGTTCTAGTGGGACGATAATAAAGCATACTTCATGCTTCCGGTCCTCAGTTTTTCTTTTTACATTCATCATTGAGAGATTTGCGTTGTATTAATTTTGCCAAATGTTTGCAAACCCCCTTAAAAAGCTCCAGTCACACTGCACGCTTTATACACTTTTAATCATTATCATTTTCCATATTCATCGAAGTGTCTGTGGCAAACATTGCGAAAATCGCCTACTTCGCGAAAGTTGTTCAGTTTACACCTAAGTTTCTAGTGCACGCTTGCACGCTCTGCTTTCACATTTTACTTATATTCCAAAATTATAACAGATTCAACAATAAGAACTTCTATGTATTTTGTATGGGTGATTCAACAATATCCGCACACAGATTGAAAAATCCGACCATGCCCACCCAACATCCATTTTTCACAAAAATTATCATTGGATATCAAAATCTGTAGAAAAACTAAGCGAAGCGAAGAGAGTGGGATCTAAAATGGAAAAGATCTTTTGGCCAATAATTGAAAAACGGCAAAAACGAAATAGCATTCAAAAAATTAAAATAAAATGGAAAGCAAGTGAATATTTATTTATCTTTAAAACGCCACTGAAAATAAATGTGTAAAATAACAAAAGGGATTTATTAAAAATTAAATAACAACACCAACCACGTAAAATAAATGCTCGATGCTATATAAAGTTGTGCTTTTTTACAGATTTAAAAAGCGTTTTTTCCATAAAATTTTACATTTTCTGTTTACAAACGTAGTTCTCAATCATCACGGCGATTCCAATACCACCACAAAGACTCATAAATAATTAATTTTAATTGTAATAAATTATATTTTAAGTGCATTTTTTTACTATATATTCGGTTTATATGGTTTTGCCCGCCCTCCCAACTTATTTCACAATTGTTTTGTTTGCTTGATTCATGGCTCTAGGTCGCGTTCGGTGATTTGAAATTTTTAAACTTTTTCCCTAATAATTCAATTATCGTTTCAGGGTGCATGTGCATGCCCGCGCGTGTGTGTCTATGTGTGTGTGTGTGAATGTATATATATATATATATATATATATATATATATGGAACCAGCACTGCATTGTATAATTATTTAAAATATAATTAATTCCATTTTATAATTGTGCAAAAGGAAAATTACAGATTATCTACATACGACTTAAGCCGGTTCTTCAGATTCCCTGCCTCTCAATCGTTAACGTTTTAAACATTAAGTATAATGTATAATCATGGATTGGCTCTTGCAAATAATTTCATATATTGCAACATTTTTCGCTTTTGGTTATATAATGCTTATATCAATCTCTTCAAATCAGTAATGTTTAGTAGTTTGTTTTCTAAAAAGCAGCATTCAGCGCTGTTATGTGAATCAGTCTTCAAAAAAAAAAAAAAAGAAGTAGGAGACAAAAAAAGCAGCATCAGCAGTTCGACTTTAAAGTCGAATTATCAAGCAAGTAGAAATACACAAAACTTCTGATCTATAAAATATACTTGTTTTTTTGCCTTCTGGTCAACACAAGCCAAGGAAATATTTCGACACTTTTATTATATCGTATACTGTTTATACTATATAGAGTACGTTAAGTCCGTGCGTGTAGTGGAACTCAAAGCTTAAAATAGCCCAATCCTTTTTATAGAGACAGATTCGAAAACATTTTGTAAACCGATCTAAGCGTGTCTTTTCGCCTGTCCGTTTGTCCTTTCGAAGTCTGTCCAAGTCTTTTTGCAGTCAGCCTAGAGATATCTTTTAGATACAGGGACGTCAGTCTCCATAAGAGCCGCTTAGATCATTACTTCTTATATAACGACTGATTTTAAAAACGATAAACTTTTACATTTAGAAACTTTCACATTTATAAATTTTCTCGACAAAATTTGCAAAACTTTAGCATTTTGGATTATTTGCTTTTACATGGAAACAATGCATAATTTTTCTTGTTTATGAGGAAAATAAATTAAGTTTTATTTTGGGAGAAGTAGCGTAGAACGATGGGATGGTACTTATTGACCTGTTGAAGCCACAATCGAGAGCCAAGCAGTTTTAGAACAAGGAAAGCTGTGTTGTATTTCCTGTTTCATCCGACTTACACAACAATTGTTATTACATAGGCCGTAGATGACGCCGTTATGATCAATTTGCCGTAACTCCCTTCTACTAAACATTGACTAAACATCTACCTATAATAATACTTGCATATCTTTTTGTCATACTAAGCCAGTTGCATACTGATTCCATATTGAAGTTTCTACTTCTTTTAGTGGGCAAAACGATTAAGAGCAAAATATTGAAGTGTTAGAAGAAGTATAAGGCAGGACATATTAATCCCAATATAACTCGGCGAACTATGTTGTTGTTATTTCTTGCGGTATGGTTACATCTCAACTGTAGCTTTTCGTTGAATGCCCTTTAAAATATTTCGAGAATTTACTTTTAGAGAAAATATTTTTATATTACGTTTTAATATTTTTTACCGGAATGCCAACTAATTGCACAAAATTTCTACTTCACTTATATAAAAGCGGTCGCCAACCACACACGTAATGCTCGGTATGCGTATTCATTAGAAATAATTAGCAAAAAAAAAAAAAAAAAAAATTTCTCTTTTCAATTTAGTATGCACAGCAGCTATTACAGTAGCGATGGAAACAATAACAATAACACTAACCGGCACCACTAAAAGTAGTAACAAATTTCCCGTAAATAGTAAATGGTGGGAACGCAGATTGAATAGAGGTGTGGAAAGGGTTTATACAATAAAACATCCGCTTCAAGCAAATGTCATCCACAAACACACATTTTCGCATATACGCATACACCGCATATAGAAACCTCGAAAAGGCTATAATTTGTATATATTGCATATGCAGGCGTATACGGCTCACTGAAAAATACATAGCCATTGATAACAACATTATATAATGATTTCCGAAAACTAAAACCAATATTCTAACAAACATTAACCAATGCAGGCAGACCATAACATTTACATACATTTCTATGTAGATGCCATTTGCAGAATAGGTAACGCATAGTACAGTTGCATATAAAATTTGTTATTTTTGTATATATATATATATATATAGGCTCACGTAAGCTTAGCTTTGATGTGTAGTTATGAAAATCATTATTAGCAAAGCTTGTAATGGGCATCAAATGTTTCCGGTTGCAATGAAGCTTTATGAGGCGAACACCAACTGTGCGGTCACGTGAGATAAATTTCACATTTTTTCTTATTTTTATTTTTTCATATCAACATTTTATATATAAATTGTTACTGACCAACCTTTAAGCGTAAATTTCAGAAAATTTGCAAAGATATTTGCGTCAGTAGTTGTTGGGTTAATACTTATGAAGCACACATTACCCCGCTCCACAAATAATGCAATGTTTCCACTGGCCTAGGTGTGAAACTATCTGGATCTGTTTGTATTAAACTCAAAGAGGAAGTAAGTTTGCTGGTTCTCAAAAGTCATTTTCGCATGAGAGGAGTCAAAGAGAAACAGAGAAAATATAAGTGAGAGGAACTGGCGTAATTTCTTTGAAAGTACTCCACTTTTTTCCCTTTTTATTTCCAGATCTGCATTCTTCTTTCACATGTCTACTGCTTTCTCTACATTTTAGACCAGCTTCCGCTTTTACATGTTGCTCTATATTGTAGACGAATGAAAGGATACAACGCTTAAATCTTCCGAAAATGAATTACATTAACGACGATGTAGAATCTTTTATTAATGTTGGTGGCGCGATTGACTGATTGATATTCAAACTTGATACAATAAAATTTAAGCTCAATGTTTTCAATGGATAGGGAGGCGAAGAGGGGGATGGATAAATTGATTGCTTATTTCTGGGGGTTACAAATGAAGTAACAAAATTAGCATAACGAAGACTTCAGTGGCGGGCACAGAAATGTTGCTTACGTTTAAATGGAAAAAACATTCAAAGGCTTATTGAGAATCGATTTTCATTATTGACATTTACCTGATTTTCCATTAAAATCTTTATTAAGCGTAAAATTCAAATTTTGTTTGTTGAAATTGAAAATTGACCTGTTTGCATGTAAGTGCGTATAATCAATATTTTCCACATTAAAATATTCATACATTTATCCGTTTTGGTAATTTAGGCTGTCGTTAAAATGTTGACAAAAATGTTTTTGTGGCGTAGGTGTTAATTTGAACTTTTTGTTCTGGATCGTTGCTGACTCGTCTAATATTGTATGTAGTTCATTAATAATTATTAAGAAATAAAAAAATTAAAATTTTAACATTTGAAAAATTTGTAGTATTTACGGTTAATATTTAAACGTTTAGTTAAACTACTCGTCTGTTAAACATGCAGAGCGATAAAAATTGCTTAGGTGGAAGCGATCCGAATGTGACATTATATTTTGAAAGCAAATTTCAGCAAACTTCGCGAAAATCGTTTTCCGGAAACTTAGAAATGATCACATGTTTAGTAGATTCGTTTACCCGCACAAGACGAACATCGACGCTCGGCGATCTATTGAAATTATTGTTTTCTTTTTGTAAGTTGCATACTTTTATATTACGAGTTTTTTACCAGAAATTCATAACAGCACATTTTCAATTAAGGCTAGCCTGTTCACTATTGTATGCTGCATCTGTACGAATCAAAGATTAATAGACATAAGATTGTGGACAAAGCTTGTATTGTTTTATAGATAAAGCGTAGTGGTACAGTTTTCAATTAGTTTGCGAGCACGCTTTGAAAACCAACCACTTCAAGGCAAGGAAAATTTCAAAATGACTTAAACAATCTTTACTGGCTTTGCATTTAATTCCTCGTAGCGATACATGACATTTGTGTCAAGAATTTTTTTTTTTTTTATAATATATCTTTTTGCGACTAGAACTTTTTAAATTTCAAGTGGAGTTTTGCTTTCTATCAATTCTAGATCAGTTTCAAACTTAATCTTTGAATTTAGATTAATAGTATTCATGCTAAGACTTTAAGACCTTTCCTAAATATTCTCCTATCGTCGGAATTCTAATAACAAATAGAGGGACGGACATGTAAATTGCTGATATGATTAAAAATTTTATGCTGTGCAACTTTTCATCTGTTATGAGACGTCCTTAAAACTATCAAAATTGTAATTACACAAACTAACAGAATTGTTAGTTTGGGGAAAAAGAAATCCATTATTTTTTCGCTACATGGCTGCACTGATAGATTTCTCGTAAAGTATCGGTCAAACAATTTCAGATTTACGCTCGTTGGAAAGGTGACATTTTGCAGTAAAAAAAATTCTTTTGCTGTTTTTTGTTTGGTGCATTCAGTTGTGAGTTACAGCGTGTTAAAAATGGAAGTGAACAAAGAGAAAATTCAGTACATTTTCAGTTTTTCTTTGACAAAGGCGAAAATGCAAGCCAGGCGGCTAAAATTGTGAATGGTGTTTATGGTTCCGATCCTGTAGCAGCCAATTATGTGCAATTTTGGTTTCGTAGATTCCGTTCAGGAATTTTTGATGTTAAAGATGCACCTCGCACAGGTAGGCCGATAGTCGAAAATGTTGATAAAATCGGAGAAATGATCGAAGTTGACCGGCATGTTAGGAGTCGTAACATCGCCCAGGAGCTAAAAATCGACCATGAAACAATTTTAAACCATTTACACAAAGCTGGATTCAAAAAGAAGCTCGATGTTTGGGTGCCACACCAATTAACAGAAAAAAACATGATGGATCGAATTTCCATCTGCGAAGCCTTGGCCAAACGGAATGAGACAGACCCATTTCTTAAACGGATGGTGACTGGAGATGAGAAATGGATCACATACGAAAACCCTGTGCGAAAACGATCGTGGTTAAAGAGCGGTGAAGCACCTCAAACGGTGGTCAAACCAGGACTAACGGCCAGGAAGGTTTTGCTATGCATTTGGTGGGACTGGAAGGGGATTATTTATTATGAGTTGCTTCTATATGGCCAAACGCTAAATTCTGATCTCTACTGTCAACAAGTGGACCGTTTGAAGATAGCGATTGACCAGAAACGGCCAGAATTGGCCAACAGGAGATGTGTCGTGTTCTACTAGGACAACGCTAGGCCACACACATCTCCAGTGACTCGCCAGAAACTTCGGGAGCTTGGTTGGGAAGTTTTAATGCATCCGCCATACAGTCCGGACTTGGCACCAAGCGATTATCATCTTTTTCTTGCATCGCAAAATTTCTTTAATGATAAAAAATTGGAATCTAGGGAGGATTGTGAAAATCGACTACTAGAGTTTTTTGCAAATAGAGACCAGGACTTCTATGAGAGAGACATTTTCAAGTTACCTTTAAAATGGCAACAAATCATACAACAAAACGGTGCATATTTGACCCAAATCGGACAATCCGAAGCATGTTAAATAAAGTCCTGAAGTTCATATAAAAATAATGGATTTCTTTTTCCCCAAACTAATATAATACTAGTATACACTCGAACTTTATTGATGAGTATAACTAGACATTTTTTTAAATTGTTTTTTAAAATTTAACCGTATAAATTTGTTGAATCCAGTTTTTTCATGTAATTATGTAAGAAGAAGGAAAACGTATGCCTTTCTTGTCTCATTTATATAAATTGTAGCGTTTGCTAATAATAATAACTAATATTAATTGCTATTTATCACGCCTGTGTCATTTTATGGTTGCTAGTAAAAATAAATATAAAATAATAGAAAACTTCTGGCATATGTTTCCTTTCCCACAAAAACTAAAACAAATGTTAACAAAAAATGTTTTTGTTATTGTTTTTGAGGTTTTTTCTGTGGTAATTGATTCAAAACCGACAAAAAATTGATTTATTTAAATTTTGGTCTATTAAAAAAGGTAAAACCATAAAACGTAAGTTTTTTAGATATTTGGTCAGCATTCACGTGCCCTGTTAAATCTTCTAAACTCAAATTACTCACATGATAGCTGGAAGTTTCTGCAGAAATTAATTAATTTTTGCATTCATAACTAAGAATAAGGTCAACCGACAATTGTCACAACTTATTTTTAATCCAGAGAAGAATAAGGCCTTTAAGCTTTCGATCAAGCTTAAGGTATATTTTTATGTTCTTTTAAATCTACAGATTATTATTTGTGTTAATTTGAAGCACTTAAACAATCTTAGAGAAGTCGGGGCAGTTCAATATCCCTAATCAATGTTTAACTTCCCAGAATTAGACATTTCTACTCATTCCGAAGTTTCTTTGGATGATCCGGTAAGCTGGTGGCAATAAAATTCATAGCACTTTACGGAGTGCTACAACGTGCCGTATAACTAGCCCGAATTTGAGTTAAAACAATACTCGGTCATCACCGAATCTTTTCTTCCCATCATCGCTATTCTAAAAAAGGCAAAAATAGCAAAAGAACTAAATGTCCGAGGTCTATAACATGGAGGGGACAGAACCGATTTTTTCTATTAATCGAAATAAATGCTTTTTTAGGCGATATCTTCATTTTTGCTAACGGGAGAATGTGGAAGAAGTTGTATACCCTCCGGAGCTTTTGAAGCATGCTTTTGCGAGTTATAAAGATATTGGATATAAAAAAATGTATATTATTGGTAGACGTCGTCAATTTTTTCCATTTCTCGAGACGCACTACAGAATGGGTTCAAATATTTGTACATTTATCTGCTATAGTTTATGAGTAATGATCAAAAAGACAATTTTTTATTCCTTTTGAAAAACGGAGGTATTCCAACTTAGTTATTCTAACGGAGTTATTCTAACGTAGTACTGTAGGCATGTCCATCGACCGATTTGCGTGCAATAACTTTCAATGTTTATGTCAAATTCAAAGTTGAAAGCGAGAAGTACGTTTCGAATGACCATTATATAGACGGACAGACAGCCAGATGATGAAACGTACATTTGCGCAGGTGGGCAGTTGAACATGCCTAAATCAATGCAGAATTTGATGCTGAGCGTCACTTTTCGATGATAGCTATAAAAATGGCTTTATATCGGCGTCTGTGTTGCTAGACAAGCACGTATGATTTTGTGGGAATATTTTTTATATCCTCCACCCTTTATGCTACAAAGCTATATTAGGTTTTTGCGAATGAATAAAGCACCCAGAATGACTTGAAACAGACACAACCTTTAATATATCGATTGATACAGGATCAGAAGGCTGCCTTCCTTGTCTTATTTTCTTGTTCTTAACCTAGAGGCGGCAAATTTTTGAGGTATTTTGATGAACTTTGGCGAACTTTGTGTTTTGGTCGAAGGATAAACTCTGCCGAAAATGGTTCGGATCGGTCCATTTATTTGAGCACTCCCTTGAGAATTATGTGGGGGCCGTGTCCCACTATAGTACTTTCAATTGATTACTACTTTTTACCATCCCTCCACAGTCCTAGAAGCATGAAAATGTCTCGGAATGCCGAACTATTCAATCTCACTCCCCTTCTCTGAACGTTTGTTAACAAAACACGTCGCTTTTGCCGCATCTATCAAACGCAAAATCGCACATTTTACACTTCGCGTGTCCATTTCAATTCGTGGTGTATGATAATATAACGCTTATTAATTGGGCTCACATCCATTGGGCTGCAACCATCACTTCCCTACTTCTTTCTTTTCTTCCCTTTCTTCGGAAAAAAAAACCAAATCCGTGATTAACATTAAAATCTTCATCTCTTACTTTTAGTTCAGCAGATACAACGGCACTTTTCGAATCTCTCTCAAATTAATATCTACCCGACTGTCGCCTGGGTCATAATGCGCTAACATATTTTTCTAAAGACATTTATTACTTCATCAGAGAAACTATAAATCAACAGATCCATAGCAGCAAGTCAGTTGGCGCACCTAGTAGCTCCGAACTGCAGGATTTGAAGCTGGAAATTTGAAGAAAAAATTTCTTTTAAATAATTTATATCCTCTAACACATTCTAGAAACTTTAAAGCATCTATTAAGGTAGCCAAAAAAAATTTTTTTTCAGAAAACTTTACAAGAAGGAAGAACCGCAAAAAATTTTACGAAAGCAGGCGATAGTTTTAACAATGACCTAATCTTGATGACTAAAAGGATAACATTAATTGGATATTGGATTAACGAAATTTGCGGTCTAATCTTGATGATTAAAAGGATAAAATTAATTGAATATTGGATTAACGAAATTTGCGAACGAAAACATAATAATCATTTGACACAACATTTCAAAAAACCATCACAATTGCATCTTTCTCATCAGTCTCAATCCCACTTTGATAATGCCACGCAAGTCCCTTTGATATGATTATAAGTTCGCTTCTGCCTCATTAAACGGAGGTGTTTTTCAAAAATACGTCCGAATATGGCAATTAAAAGTGTGTTTTTTTCTTTAGTTACAAGCCCGAATATCTTTGTGCGAATTTCGATATTTTTCAAAATTATTCGAAAATTTATTATTATTATTATTATTATAAACTTAGCCAGAGAATAAATTGTAAGACTAAAGTCTTAAAGCACTAGCATCTAAGGCTTTCGACTTTTTTATTAAAAACTCTACCGCACTTGAGATTTGAACCCACGACCATTGACTTGCTAGTCGATACTCTTGCCTACTCGGCCACTCAGGCGGATCGAAAATTTAATAAGTCGCTTTCGTCTTACATTTGGCCTGAAAAATAGCCTTTACTGTATGCGTGTAGAAAGAAAGAAAAGTAAATGCAAAATCAACTATTTGCTTATCAACAAAAGCGTTCGTATGCCTCGTAATGCGTGTGTATGTATATGTATTAAAATTTATTTTATTTATACTTCAGGGAGAAAGTCTTTCTCCTCCTGCTTATTTGCATGTTATTCTGTATGACAATGCATACGCAAGTGTATAGAGTAGGTTTACACTTAGTTATTTGATATCTGAATAGCTATTTGTTAAAACGATTATCGCTAAACAACTTTAAAAAGAAAAGCAAAAACTAACAAAACAAAAAAGCAGAGCACTTTCCCCCCGAGCAGCAATATGTTAAAAATGGTTAATGTTTATACATTCTATTTTTTGAGGTTTTAGTAAACATAACTTGTTGTCAAATATAGATTTATATAAATATAGATTAACACAATATTTATTGTTCATGAGCAATGATTTTAGACTTTTTGCGCATTTTTTATAAACTCGAATAAAAATAACGATATGCAAATTGTGTTTGTCTTTATGAGCGTACATATATTTTGTGAAACCTCTTTATGTACATGACTGGAGCATTAGAATGGGTACATTTGTTTCATCAAAACGTTTGAAACACTCGGACAGAAATTTCAACAAACACAAAATTTAAATATTTAAAATTAGTATTGAACTCTGGGCGACCTGCATGCCTCTGTCCATCCCCCTGCTCGCCGCTGCGTCTTTGCGTGTTAAAAATTATTTCGTTCACAAATATTGAGATATCGGTTTCAGCTTTGCCAACAAATTCTGTGTCTGTGTCTGTTTCTAAGGCCACTACGGATCAAATTGGCCAGAGGACGCAAAACAACACTGTTCTCAAAGGTAAGGAAGTGGATTTTTGCTCATTAGTCATAAATTAAGACTGATTAAATTTAATTAGAACACATACAACAATAGAGATTTCGTGGACAATTCTATAGCGCTTATAACCTAGAAAAACTCAACCACACCCAGGCCACCAAATATTTACTAAAGTTTAAATTTATATGAATTATACAATATTTTTTTAAATTTAGTTAAGGCTCATCATCGCTTTTTTAGAGAATAATAGATAACAAAAAGGATGAAAGAATTTGATTATTCTAAATAAAACATGTTAGTAACATTAATCTAAACATTAAAAACTCCTTAATTTTAGTCCACCAATAAAATCTTGCATAACAGTTTCACCCTACCGTAGTATTCCAAACGGGGGGCCATAGGCTTCTGGTATAAAACTTCAGAACTGCCTTTATAAAATACGTGTCCAGCCAAACGCATCTTCTATACCTAAGCACCTATTATAAACGAACTTTGTAACGTTCGGCCTTATTACGCCATTGCCATCTGTCAACTGTCATAAAATGCATCTTTGTGTTTGCTTGCCAGTGTATTTCTCACCTAATCTCAAATTTGCTATTTCGAAATAGCAGTGACAATTTAACTCTTCAATATCAATTTGGGACTAAAAAGGGATAGTTAGCTTATCAATATCGCAATTTAAAGAGTAAAAAAAAAGATGCCGAATTAAAAAAATGCAGCATATTAAAGGTACGTTATTAAGAGATTGTTTTAATATAACATTTCTTCCAGCAATGCCAGCAAAGAAAAAGCTATCAAGCTCCAATTCTGTGTGTAATCTAGTATCGGCGACATCTTCGTTAGTTCCCAGAAATTAGTGCGACAATTCATTTGTAGAATTTATATATCATCAGGTTCTCTCTTCTCTTTCGCTTTTCATTGAAAGCAATGGTCTTATGCCCACACTTTTACAAATTGGAATAAAAACTGAACGGTAAAAGATATAAACATAAACTTCTTTATTTTAGATATTGCTTCATGCCAATTTTTATTTAGAAATGACTTTATAGAAATAACCGCCACTAAGTTAATCCTGAAGAACCAATTCTTAGTGAGGTTTTGTGGTTTATAGGAGTTTATAATGCCCAAACATAAACTTAAAACAAAAAGTCCCAGCTCCCATAAGCAGCTTTGGAATTTACATGGTCGTCAAGCTTTTTTCGCAACAAATTGATGAAGCCCCAAAATGTGTGGCGTGTTGCAATATTTCTTTTTGCATCGTACAACTTGATATCATCTACTTCATGGCACAAAAAATGAGTAATGATATTTCTGTAGCGATTTCAATAGGGAATGAGAGCAATGTCACTTTTAAACTTACATTTTCGGCCTAAGTAACACACCCAAAAGTTACTTGTTAATTATGTTAATCGCACAAATATCTCGGAATACGATTACGAATAATCTTGTGAATAAAAACCCAATTTACAATATTTAGGATAATCAGTAACCTTGCATACATAACTTTTGAGGAGGACTATGATATTCTATCATATTTAAGTTTTTTGTAGACGTACTTGCCGAATTTGTTACTGGCTTCTATTTAGACAGAGAATGATTTCGAGTATTGTTCCCACACTGATAAACTCTAGTGCCGAGCCAGCCAATAAAACACTGTCAGCATACAAATGAGTATTACAATTGTGACAACGTGTAACGAAATTGTTTATGAAAATTCGAAACAAAGTTAGCTCTAACAAAACATGTGACCCAATCAGATACAAAGATTAAGCGAGAAAATATGTGTTGTAAAGAGAAGAAAGTACACCCCACAAGCGCGGAACAGTCACCCAAAAGCAATATATGAAGCCTTAAAGTGAAAACGTCACAACTACAACCATAATAGTAAAAATATTTAAAGCGAGACGAGAAATTTTGTAATTAAATTTCGGGCCTTACGTCGAAGAAACAGATATAAGACATACTGTTCATAGTAGCTAAGGATGAGTAGCGCTTTCCTGCGTACTGGTCGACGATGAAGAAATTATCAGTGGGCTGTTTCAGAATGTATGTGAGACGAAATATGTGAGACCAAGGGGAATTTGGAAAAGCCCACTCTAAAAGCTTGACACGTATGTTGCTGTATATAATAGCGGGGAGATGAACTATGCTTTGATGAGAAGCATAGATGTGCCGAAACTCTGACCTCCCAGCGGTGATCCCCGGGCAACGGCTTCGGCCGGCTAAGAAGAGTTTAAGGTTTTGGGCTGCTAACTCGGCGACGAGTTTCTGAAAGATGGTGGAGGGGTTGGCTGGAAGAAGAGCTCTTACTCAATAAGCTAGTTACTACCGAGGAAATATATTGAATGGTATTTAAGTACAATGAAGGTAGTAATCTAGCGAGTGCATGGTAGAGTGCATTAGACTAGTCTACCATGTTCAGTGCAATACCCGAGACCTATATATCTTGAAGAAAAGTAGTTCACTTGGGGCTGGCAACCAGGAAAGTATGGAGAATCCGAAGCAAGTACGGTTGTTTTTAACAACCGCCCAAAGTATGCCATAAGGCTTTGCAAAACAAACTGGGAGCCACGGGGGTCAGGAAGCTCGCCTCACAAAGCCACGTATGCCTGCGGGTATATGATGGACTTTGTCCTTAAGTCGTAATAAATAAATAAATTAATTATACTATTAATGCAAAAAGGAATTGACGGACGGCCTTCCCTTTGGCCGATTGATAGAAAATGTCTGGTAAATTAATTAATACATGCAAAAATGGAAAAGGGATATGACGAATAAGTTTTCCCCTTTTACCTATTTTTACTATTGAACACATGTCACGGATGCCTGCGGGTAATGGTGGTAATTGATCAACAGCACAGTGGAAGCCTTATGGCGGAAGCAGTCAGTTGATCAATTTGTGAGTCCTGACTGCTTGGGTGCGGCCCTTCGGGGAGTACTCGTGGTGGTTGTGGTTGGCGAGTTCCTAGCTAAAATGGAACAATTGAGTGCAGCTAGGCCTCGCCATTCACCAGAGTGGGGTTTATTGTTCCATACACAATAAACTGATCTGGACTCTGGTGCTGTTTAGGCCCCTACTCTGTGGGGATTGTCTAACTCGCCAGGGGGCGTAGTACGCTTAAAAGTGGCTTGGGCCACCGTGGGGTTAAGCCTTTCAGGCAGAAACCCACGTTAAACCCTTGCCACAAATTCTGTATATAATAGCATTGTATTTCCCGTAAACTAAACCGTTTGTCTAAAAAATTTGCACTTGCAAGTTAAGAGCTTTCTCCTGCCTTTTCTTAGTATTCGATAATTTGTGGGGCGACCCAATATTGATATTTGTTGAAACTACTTATTTAACGCGCGAGAGAAATTGTTACAAGCATTCACATTAACGCCCGTGCACATTCTGACATATTTAAAGTCTTGAAATTTCTTCCCAAATAAATTCATGGCGCTTTGGCGGTTATTTATTATACAATACTATGTATTGCCACAGACATCGTTAAATGCTAGTGTGGTTATTAGAGTTCATAATAAAGTACACACCAGCATTACATTCTACCTAAAGTGGAGTTTTGCTCTCTGTTTCTATCTCAATATATTTCTTTGTTATGCTTCTGCCATAAAATGGCATTGTAATGGCTTTCACATATGAACAATTTATGAAAACCACAACCAAGTATGAAAACCAAATATTTTATTAAACATATTTACTCGCAGCGAAGGTATTCAGTGCTCTCCTTCTCTCTACACTAAGCAGCAATAGATATGTGTGGGTTCATAAAATACAATAATAACAAAAACGAATAATATATACTTACAATACAATTCGATGGTTATATTGGTGGAGACATATTTCTTGTGAAAATTGCTCGCCTGGCACGTATAGACAGCATGCTGGTGTATTCGTGACAAATTCCGTACAACTAATTTACTATTTATGGTGCCATCGTACGTATAATCGACGATACTGTTCTGCAGTTGTCCATTCATAAGCCACGTTACCGTTGGCGGCGGTGAACCTGTGCGAGTACAACAAAAGTAAAAAAGAATATTTAAATTTTTACATATTAATTTTAATGCAATCGTAAAATATTTGCAAATCGAAATTTTTCCTCTAATAAACAAAACAAAAAGAAAATCAAAATAGGTGAACGATTATTTATTAGGTTGCCACGGTTTTACTTATTTTAGTTTTATTATTGTACCTTTATTCAGGTAAATAACAAATCGCATACTTATGCGGCATTTGAATAAATTTTGTTTCATATTTTTCATTCATATTATTATAATACAGTAAAATGGAGCAAATATAATTTATTTGCATCAGTTTGCCGCAATATGATAAATAATTTTCAACTTTTCAAATTTTTTTTTCTCTTAATAAAATTAATACCAGAAAATTATTCAAAATTCCAAAGCATTAACATTAAAATTCACTGCGTGCAAGCTAACTAATGATTAAAAGTTCGCGGCGTTTATAAGTTTTTGCAAATTATCATCGAACGTATGTCTTGATCCGCCGAATGTAGGATTTTAGAATAACTTGTTGTCTTTAAGGCTTTTTCCTTTAATGCATTCAATTTTTGTAAACTTGAAAGTAACAGAACGAATTAAATTTTTGCACAAGTAATCAGCGATCTTGAAGTCCATTGCCAGCACCGAAGCCTTCATGTTGATTGCAGCCGCATGCTTATCTTTATATTACCATTTTATCTCCTGTTGAAATTAAGCGTTGGAGAGGATTTTTATGTCTTACAACTTTAGATATATATTTTGTACTAGATTTTATTATAAGGTCGTTGATGTATAGAACAATTTTCAGATAGTTATAAGGATGCTTTCTCGGATGCTACGGAGCTCCTCTTACAGTTCGAAGAACTGCTCATAGCTTTCTTTGTATTTTTTGATACTTCAATCACGAGCTGTACTGGGTAGCTTTATACCAGAAGACCAATTGCGCTTTATAATTTTATAGCTCAGTTTGGAATTCTACCACGATTCATTGATTTTTTATTTGACTTGGGTTACCTTGGTCTCTATGTGATACTATCAAGCAAGACATCGATCTAAATGGATTTCACGCGTGTTGCTTTGGCAATTCCACATTAGAAATATCATACGGGCGCACATTTGCCTTATTAGAGTAAAAGTAAAATGAAAGCCTTTAGAGAGATTAATTTCGATCTTCCACTTGCCAGAAACTCTTCACGTATGTTGATGTCACTTTGTACGTACGACAAAGCTATCGTGGGATTATAGCGATTACTTAAAATAGCGTTATCATCAACACAAGTATGTGCTTGCGTTGGATGATTGCCATATCCGCTGTATATACTTAGAAAATACGCTTTTTTGTGGAACTCTGGTAAAGAGTTTTCTGGTCGTGAAAAAGAAATCTATGATGCGATCGGTAAGACCACTTTTGAGCAGCGCGCGTGCGCTTCTACGAAGATATCGCCTAATTTTTTCCAAAAGGGGCTTTGTGAAATACTTTATCGGAAGTCTGCAATATATCTGAAAAAAAGCTGACCAATATTCTTTATTTTTACAAGTTTTACGAATACCGGCTACAATTCGACGCACCTTTTCATTCTAGGAGATTACCTACGTTGATGGCAAGGGCCTGTTGGATTGGCTTCTAGATGTGTGGTAATATGCTTTAATATTATATTTGCAATAAACTTATTGGCCAACAGGAACTTACTAAAGTACAATCTCTATCTTTCGGTGTCATACTTAGGGAAGTATATTATAAAAATATTTATGATTAGCATTATAATCTCCAGCTACCTATTCTTGCAGTTGGTCTCTTGAACTCACAGCCCGTATGGAGAAGTGCAATTTTTGATGTACATAGGCAAGCCGTAGAAGCTTAAAGTTTTGTTTTAGCAGGTTGAAGCATAATGCAGTGTTTAGTATTCTTATGCAGTGAGATTGTTGAACATCCATTGGCTACCTCTCTACAGAGTTTTGAGGTATTATAGATTAAATTATCCTTTATATGATGTTAAAACGCATATCTTATATAAGCATTATATTTATTTACTGAGTCCAAGCTCACGTTGGCTAAAACCGTTCGCATTTCAAAGCAATTGTTTTTCAAAGGGATTTCTTAAAGATGCTTGCGCGTTTAGAGCTTCAGCATACGTAGGGAATTATGAAATGGTTTGCCCGAAGTTCTTGTTGCGTTAATAAGCCAGTGTTTGTCGAAGGCTGAAAAAGTGTTTTATTACCTTCCCTTGCAGAGCGTCAGAATAATGCACAGAAGAAGCATTAAGTTTGAGATCCAGCAATCAGGCGCTTTATAGTAAACGCGTAAAAATTTACAAAAATTTCAGAGTAAAATCCCTTAAGAATCAAGAGTGATTAGTTAAAGACAATATCAAAAAGTCTGATCGGAACTATATTATCCAAAGACTATAAGAGATAGATGTGAATATTTAAGTTTAGTAGTAAATAACAACAATCGGCCCAATAATATCGGAATGTAAGTAAAAATACTGCTGGTATACGCAAACGTCTTCCTTAACTCTAAGCGTCCCAAAATATTCAATAGAATCAAACTTTTGGACGACGCTGAAAAAAAGCATTTTTATAATTTTATAATTCGAAGATCAATAGCTGGTATAAGCTGTTGATCTTGCTCACAATTCTTAACAAATATCTCGGCTCCAACATCGATTTGAACTTTTTCCGTTAACGTTAAATATAGCCTTGTAAGCAGCCAAAGAAGTTTCTTGAGTGACTTCTATTGCGTCGAAATATTTGCAATGAAATGGTTCATTTAACCGTGGCCAAAGACACTCTTTCCAAACCATATAAGTACAGTGTTTGTTGAAAAACACTAAATAGCAATATTGTTAGATGTTTGCAAAAATATTGAGCATTTCTTCGCTTGGAAAAGGCATTTATTGAAAAAAAATTCGTGCAACGTATATAATTCAAAATGTTTTCTATCAAGTTCTACAATATTTTACAATATTTTTGGTAACATATATTGATTAGCCAGCGACAGTATAGTAGCTTCCATCCTTTCGTGAAAGTATTTCATCAAAATATTCAGGAACTTTGCGAAATCCATTAACCAACAGACAGACACAGCATACCCGTTAAAACGTACATTAAACTTCTAGTTTAAAAATTTTTAAACGATTCATCCAAGATTTTAAAAGCATGGTTCCGCAACGCTAATATATTAAAGAAATGTTCTTTTGGAAGAAGAAAACGACATGCTTCCAATTTTAATGTTTGATTAACATATTTAAAGTAATCATGAGCCATAAAAAAAGTTTTACGTTACTGCTAAACTGCAAGAGACAAAAGTGTAAGTGCAAAATATACTGCTGCCAACCATGAATAAAAAGAAAAATAATAAAAATTTAAAGACCCCTTCACTTAATTTCTACGCACCATCAACTTTTATGTGTGTTTTTCAACCAAATGGCTTTTTCTTTAGGCAAAAAGAGAAGCACGCTAAGTTAGGCATTGAAATCTGTAAGCAACAAAGAAATGCAATAGACATCAATGCAATTGGCTTAGAGAATTTAGTTTCTTTTTCTTCATTTCCAAACAATTCACTTCACTCCGAAGCTTAACGGACTCGCTGATAATATCTCTCTTAAAACCTACTGATTTTAATTTCCTCGACCTTTTTATGAGCCGTGAATAGATTTGTAAGTGTCCGTCCCACTAAATTATAAAATACAAATCAATAGTTGCAATTATTATTGCTAAAGGAGTTTTTAAATGACCTGATGATTCCCAAGAATCATCCTTCCGACAACATTTTCGCTTACACTTAATTGTTTAAGATTTATATTCCATCTTCCAACTTCATAATGTAGTCTCGAGAAAGAGAGAAGATTTGCAATATTCTTTACTTGTATGACGTTTATCGGGAGGCTTTCATTGATGACCGAGTATTTTCGACAACTGTAGGCGCCTTTCACAATTATCAATGGTATAGTTAAGCCGCCAAACCCTTTAATGTTTCTTTGCAATGAAGTGTGCTCCATATTCTTTCAAGCCGCTTATAAATTCTATATCATTTGTTTCATTCAACTAGCGATTGAAAATTTCATTACCGGAAAAAAATTTGATTTTATTGCACTCTACTTACGTATGAACATGCACACAACCGAGCAGGCTTAAAAGTGCAAACATACAACACATGTTACATGCTCGCAGTTCGTTAAATTTAACTACCAGTCTCTGCCAAATGTATATGTATATATGTACGTATAATATTAGATGTATCCATGTGTGCACAGAACATACAAGGATTTTAATTCTTCGAACACAACCACAAGAATGTAATTTTCCCCACAAGCAACGAAGAAGAAAACAGCTTAACATAAAATTCTACTTTTACTACTAATAACATCTCCACGCCGTACTCCTTTCAGTTAAATGTTTTGCTTAAGTTTTACACAATAAAGAATTTCTTCTTCATTCCTTTACTTCCTGTCGATTTTCTTTTGCACGATTCTTTTAAAATTCTCGCTTTAAAAATTTTGGTTATTTTCTTCATATATTTTACTACATTTTTTTCTCGGCTTTGATAAAATAGTAATAGAAGTAGCAGTAGTCGTAATACTTTGTTTTGTTAAGCAAGGTTTTCTTTTTGGTTTTCTTTACTGCGAACAAATCATTCGTTAAGTAAGTGAAGAACAGCTGTAGCAACAAAAGAAGAAGAAGAAGTAGAATCAACTTATCATTGGGGTTGTGTGTGGAAGTAATTTGTTTACAAAAACTCAAATCATTTTTTGCTGAAGTTGACTTCATTTGTGTTTAAAAAAGCTTAAGTGAAAGCGCAATGACTTACCAGCACGGCTGAAAAATTAAAACGGTAAGCAGCAGTACGATGAATTTTTGCTACGCGACATTTCTTTCAAGATGCATAAAACCTAGTTTCAAACTTAATCTGTGGGCTGAAATTAAAAATTTGTTTGACTTTAGTTTCAGTATTCCTTGCATATGACCGAGCTTTAGCAGCAGGTGAGCGATTGTTGAGTCTACACAGAGTTTTAAGTTGAACAAAAATATGAAGAATGTATATGTCATTAATTTTACACAGTATGTTTGCAGCTTGCTTGGGCTGAACTACGTGGCTTATAACAATTCCGGTTACATGGCTTTTTATAAGTCTGCTTTTCATTATCAATCACAAGTCAGGGGCAGCATTCGCAATTAACACGGAAAGCAAATATAAATATTAAATACGCACACGCACAAAAATTGAAAAGAAATCCAATAAATTTCGATCTTCGAGAGTACTGGGTGGGAGTCGTCGATTCCTTTCATTTTTATGAATCATTTTCATATCTGCTCGTGTTTACAAGCACTATTGTTCTTGAAAATAAAGATATTCTCAATTTATGTGATAGTGCAGGCGTGCCACTCGCTCAATTTGACCCCTTTGTAATGCCAACCTATAAGGAAGAACTTCTGAAGCTTGTGCTGATTTTAAGCGGACATTTTAACTTTCGCGAAAAGATAAATGTTTACTACAGACATGTTGAAATCGATTCAGAATCGACTCACGTTCGATTACTTGTGAATATTGCAAACGTTTCGACAATATGAATAGTATTCATCGCCTTCTCTTGGTGAATATGATAACGCTTTCCGCAAATGTCGAAACCACGTTTTCGATAAATGTCGCTACTGGTGGCGTAATAATTCTTTCACAGATGTCTTCTATAACTGACTAGTTTTACTCTGGCGTATCTCATTTAATTCATTTCCTTTAATTTTACATTTCTATAAACACCATCTAAGGATGGAGGCACATACATTTTGTCCAACCGCTGGCAACACAACACATTCTGAATCGATTTAAGCACATCCCTCCTTCCATTTGTCCGCTTATGTAATGTCCAACACAACAATGAATGTAAATTAAATTTTTTTATTTTTTTTATTTTTTCCTACGATAAAGGTGGTGAATATAAAAGATTCGGTCACATTCGAACATAATTTTCCATTCCAGATTTCTGCATTTTTAATAATAATTATTGCATGTAATGCATGTTTATTTCTGTTTTCTCTCTTTAATATACTTCCTGAAGCAACGTTGTCCCAATGGTTTACGCATGCAGCGATTGCAAGGCGGAAAAGAGTTACGTTTATAATATAATTTGGAGATTACGACGCTTACAAATTAAAAGCCAGGAGTGAAGAAACAAAAAGAATAAGAAAGAAAAGTATTCTATAAAATTTTAAAGACAAGCAAATAAGTCAAAAAAGAGCTTATGAAGGTAATCTCCTTATTAGTAGTGTACAAGAAAAACTCCCGAAGATTTTGTTTGAACATTTTAAGCAAAATCGTAGGCCTAAACTAATAACACTATTTCATATGCAGAATAAAAACAATTAAAAAATTTCTTTGACATGACTAGATCGGCGATAATGTTTATTGCTTTCGCGACATATAAAAAACTCGCGTCGCCACCACCAGCTGCTGCCAACTTAAACTACATCAGCTTAAAGAAAGAGCGGAAAATTTCCATATGCATGTAGGTTAATATAACAACTTAGCATATATCTCAGTACACATTTATATGCACATTCAAACGGACAAATGTTTACTTTTGAAACACTAATAAAACATTCTGAGAAACGAAGAGAATATATGGTCGTGTGCTTAAACACAACTGAAATATGCCGTTACTGTTATTGCATGCAAACAAATTTAAGGCAAATTTTTTCTTTGCCTCTTTCTTATTATTCCCATTACCGAAGCAAGAGGCGTGTACTGATTGTATCAAACCGGTTGCAACACCTAGACGAAACTCTCAGAGACCCGATAAAGTATACATATTCTTGACCAACATAAAAATCTGATTCAAATTTTTCTTAAATATTGGAAGCTCTTGCGCGCATGTTGGTTGTGAATTCGAACAAAATCGGTCGAAAAACAGGACCGACACACAGCACAATATAACCTAAGACTACCTCTGTTTTCAAAAACAAAATAAATTGGATTATTTACCCGTTATTATCGTTACTTTCAAACATATAAATAAGACCATAACCATAAAAATTTGGTATTTATATTCTGTGGATAATCTGGTACAAAAATGGGAAAAATCGGCCACTCCTTTCCCTTATTATAGAATATTAAAATTTCATTCTTTTATCAAAAAGTCTATGGTACTCCGAAAGAAGGTTTAGAGACCACACAAAGTAAACATGTTGTTCATCAATATCGAAAGTTGACGGGTATAAAATATTCGGCTGTGGCCGAATACAATTTTCTTACTTTTTTCCTCTGCCTTTTTACTAGGAAAAAGTTCCCCTGTTTACAACTAACAGCTCAATGTTCAATGTATGCCAAGTCAATTATTTGTTTATGCACAGTGACAACCGAGATGCCAAACAGTAAAATACAAACCAGGCTTGATATGGCCAACACATGCAACAATTTGGCTTTAATTAAAATTTCAATAATTCCCGCGATGTTGTGATGGTGTGACAGTGCAGCGTTTTTGGCTTACATGGGTGTTTCTGCACCCGTCAGTGTAATAATCGGGAATAGTTATGTGTTAACCACACGCATATCTTTACATTTAATTTATGATGTAAAGTTGAAATCCTTGAAAAATTGTTTAAAAACATTCATTTCTCGCGGAAAAAGGAAGTTCGCTAATCTTTTTGCCTCGTTTGTAACATTCGCAAGTAGGCAGAGGAGAGTTCATAAAATATCGTCCCATGTTATCTTATCATTTAAGAGTCGGTTGATACGCCCTTTTATATGCTGTTTAGTCAAAGCTTTTATTATTGGAACAGACGACAGAAATTAAGGACCAATATGCCTCTAGTAGTTTTGGTTTAAGAGCCTCTTAACTTACGTTAACCATTGAGTATGATTAAGAAATGAAATGATTTTTATCGGCAATTTGCAATTTATTGCAGATGGCGATCTGATCTTTGGCAATCGGTGTACCGCTGATAAAGTACATCGCGGCTCCGCTTTAGCGCATATGTTTTCGTATTTGTCTGAATGTTTTCTACCCCAGGCCGGATGATTTATTTTACGACCGTGATGCATAAAATGATGTCAAAACACTTAGTGTAAGCATAAGCACACAAACGTACTTTCATGTACATCTACATATATATTTGTTTAACTGTAAATTTTAAGCGTTCACATTTTGCAAAAGCACTTGTTTCCGTTTCCTTAAGAATATTTTCATATAAAACTTTTTTCCCTTAAGTCCAATAACTCACTTTATGCTTTTTCGAAGGTTTATAGTAAATACATTCTTTCTTTTTCGAAGCAGTTTTGCGTTTTCGTGGTTGTACATCAAATTTTATGTCTATTTCGTGCGTTAATGTGTTGGCATTGTTAAATGCTTAACACTTAGTTTAAACGTTTTATTGTTCTGAGAGGGGAAATCTACCGTGCACACATCAATTTACAACTCATATCCACCAACGCATTCACCCGTTCATCTCCAGTCCGTAAACGCACACACACACACACACACACACACACACACACACACACACACACAC
>NW_023998450.1:212263-271199 GCF_014805625.2 Glossina fuscipes | reverse complement strand
CACACACACACACACACACACACACACACACACACACACACACACACGCACAGGGCTAAGCTCAGGCTACTGTGGGGGTCACAGGTGGCGGATTGTGATCGGCCTGCGTGTACCCAAGGGTATATCTGCAGGTTAGCTGCGAATAGCCAATAAGCAGTCCCCGACCAAGAGCGGCAGAGGAGGAGGGGCGGCTGAAAAGGCCGCATAACCCTGCGAATCTTCGGTGGCAGGACGAGTAAGCACCGTCCTTGGAATAGGTGCTCCCCACTCTTAGTATGGGGGTGGCATCGAGGGAGACAACTGTACGAAGCCTAGGGATAGGCATCAAGACCGAGCCCGGTAAGGTCTTGATTATGGTATACCGGAACACGTATTTAAATCGACGATTTTGAGCTGGTGGTGGCAGTATTCCGTTACCTGAGTAGGTTGGAGTGACACCCACCCGAAATGGCTTTCGGGCTAATGCTGACACCGCCCCCGCCCCGTTAAAATTATGGCAAGTCTGGGAAGTACGTTCTAGGCCGCACCGTTAAGTTGGTGGGTGTAGGCCCAGTTGAGATGAACTCCTGGCTAATGCTGGACCTGGCACTGAACGCTAGTCTCATAAGGGCTAGCGTCAACCCACTGCATGGCCTCACTGCTTGCAAAGATAACCATGGGGTCCTAACAGCAACTACACCAGCGGAACCGGATAGCGGCTTCCCAGTTGGGGCCCAATTCAAATCAAAATGTCTACAAACCAAAAATCAAACACACCAACAGGCATTAGGGGTCACGCCGGCGCTTTGAGCGAAGAGAACCCCTTCAAAGTGAGCGGGAGAATAACGAGGTCGCCAGTAGGCGTGCAAACGCAGCCTCAGTTAGGACAGACGCTCCCAGAGACGCCAAACCACACACCAGTGGACGTGGAGGACGTGGCAGCCTTCGTAAAGCTGGGCGGCTACATAAACGATCTGGTTGCGATGCTGCAGGAAAACGATGGAAAAAGGCGGCACATAAACCAACAAATGCGCGACACAATAGACGGCATCAAAACGATGTATGAAAAATGCCGGCTTGATAAGGACGCCGCACGCACTTCTCGCAAGGAGACTAGGGATAAGAGTATCCAAACTTCCTCGCGCACATACGCACAAAAGGTGATGGAGCGAAGCGGTGGGGTCACGCCGCTACAGTATGCAAGCGGGGAGAAGCGAACACAGCCTGGGGCGAGTAAACGTAAGCAGCCCGGGGATGCGGACACGCCGACCGCTAAACGTCGTAACGTAGCCATCACGGGGGCCGCTGAACAGCACACCGCTAGCGCCCCTAACGGCCAACGCCCATCGAAGGACTTGGAGTGGCAGAAGGTCAGAGCGAAAATGAAGAAGAAAAGAAAGGCAGATCGGCTAAAAGAAAGACCTGCGAAGGGTAGACCCGACGCTATCGTCATAGCAGCTAAAGGCGAGCTCTCATACGCGGATATGCTCCGTAAAGTTAAGGACGAACCACAATTAAGTAAGTTTGGTGAGGCGGTGCAAAAGATAAGAAGAACGCAGAAGGGCGAGCTTCTCTTGCAACTAAACCAGAGCGGAGAGAAGGCGGAAGAGCTGAGAGCGGCAGTGGGCTCCTTTTTAGGAGGGGAGGCCGAAGTCAGGTGTCTGAAGCAACGTAAAATGGTCGAGTGCAAGGACATCGACGAAGTCACCACCAGGGAGGACATAAGCAGCGCACTTAAGTCCCAATATG
Source organism: Glossina fuscipes (assembly GCF_014805625.2). Classification (NCBI taxonomy): domain Eukaryota; kingdom Metazoa; phylum Arthropoda; class Insecta; order Diptera; family Glossinidae; genus Glossina; species Glossina fuscipes. The sequence continues at coordinate 269,471 of NW_023998450.1, read as the reverse complement.
GGGTGGCATCCGCAGAGGTGGTCAACTTAAGAAAAGCATATGGCGGCACGCAGACGGCGCTCATTACCCTACAGCAGGAGGAAGCCGCTAAGCTACTGGCAGGCGGGAAATTGCGCATAGGCTGGGTGATCTGTAGGATCAGAGAGCGCACACCTTTGTTGAGATGTTTCCGATGCCTGGAGTTTGGGCACATAGCAAAGCAATGTGCAGCTCCATCTGACCGGTCAAAGGCTTGTCGGAGGTGTGGAGAGGATGGCCATATTGCAAAAAACTGCACTAAGGACCCTTCCTGTATGTTCTGCAGAAAGACGCCGAATCTAGATGCTAAGCACGTGGCGGGAAGCGGGAAATGCCCGCTGTTCAAGCAGGCACTGATCGGTAAAGCGCGGAAATGAGAATAATGCAGATTAATCTCAATCACGGCGAAGCAGCTCATGACCTACTTCGGCAAACGGTCGCTGAGAAAGAGGTGGACCTGGTACTACTGAGTGAACCATATCGCAGGGCAAGTCAAGGCACTTGGGTAACCGACGCGTCCAAAAAAGCAGCAATTTGGGCGCCTGGTCCTACAGCACTCTTGGATGGGGACTGCCAGCACAGCGGATTCGTCAGGGCGACAGCTAAATATATATGCTACTATAGTTGCTACGCTCCTCCAAGCTGGACACAAAGCGAATTTCAAAGCATGCTAGATGAACTCGTCGCAGATGCCCGGGAGAAGCCTTCCGTATTAATTGCGGGAGACTTCAATGCTTGGGCCTTTGAGTGGGGCAGTAAGGCCTGCAATGCGAGAGGACGCAGCTTGCTGGAGGCTTTCGCCATGCTGAAAGTATCTCTTCTGAACGATGGGCAGCGAGATACGTTTCGTAAGGCAGGAAGGGGCTCGAAAGTAGACCTCACCTTTGTTAGCGACGGTCTAGTGGCCAGATGCAAGTGGTCGCTGAGTGAGGAGTACACAAATAGCGATCACCAGGCCATCTTCCTCGACATAGCATCCAGAGAGGACAGAGGTAATAGGTGGAATAAAACTACTGGGCCGAGGTGGAGAGATGCACTTTTTGACGAGGATGTCTTTAACACCATTATGGACTCCTACGTGGGTGGAGACGGTACAGCTGGTGAACTCCGGCAAAACGTAGCGAAGTTGCTGGTACAAGCATGCGACGCCGCCATGCCCCGAAGACGAAATACACGGAGAAGAGGGTCTCCGTGCCATTGGTGGACCGAAGAGATAGCGTCTCTAAGAGCGAACTGCTTGAAAGCCAGAAGAAAAGTGCAGCGCTCGAGAGGTAGGGAAAACTTCAATGAATTGCTCCTACTCTACAAAGACCTGCGCAATGACTTAAAGAAAGCCATAAGGGCCAGCAAAAGGAGAAGTCTTGAGGAAATATGCCAGGATGCCGATATTAACCCATGGGGAACGGCATATAAAGTGGCCTTGAAGAAGGTCAAAGGACAGAAGGCACCGCAAATCACGTGTCCGCTCGCGCTCCGAAGAATAGTTGCGACACTTTTCCCGCAGAGGCCGCCGTATGTGTTGGTAAACCTCCTCGGCAGGGAAGAGGAAGCCATACCAGCAATTTCTGCCGACGAGCTTTTAAGCGCCTGCAAGCGGATTGGGGACAAAAAAACCCCTGGACCAGATGGAGTCCCAAACAAGGCCTTAAAGGCAGCGATACGTAGGAGGCCAGACGTCTTCATGATGTTGCTGCAAAGGTGCCTGGAAGAAAGGACGTTCCCGGACGTGTGGAAGATCCAAAGGCTGGTCCTTATTCCGAAGGCCAATAAGCCACTAAACGAGCCATCGTCATACCGACCCATCTGCCTGTTGGACACAATGGGCAAGGTATTGGAAAGGGTCGTATATGAACGCCTGCTAGCTGTGGTTGAAGAAAGACGTGCTCTATCGGATAACCAGTATGGATTCCGTAGAGCGCGGTCTACAATAGATGCCATAAGCCACGTCGTGGCGCTTGCCTCAGACGCCATAGCCGGTGACCGATGGAGGGGCGGTGACAAAAAGTACTGCGCCGTCGTTACGCTAGACGTTAAAAACGCTTTCAACTCGGCGGACTGGGGGCTCATCCGCAAAACCCTCATAAGGATACGGGTTCCAAGGTATATACTTGAGATAGTGACAAGTTACCTTTCGAACCGCACGTTAGTGTACGACAGCGATGATGGAAGGCAATCGCATAAAATATCGGCGGGCGTTCCACAGGGCTCAGTCCTTGGTCCTCTCCTGTGGAATATAATGTACAACGGCGTCTTTGAGCTTAAACTTCCTACCGGGGCAACGATCGTCGGCTTTGCCGATGATATAGCAGTCGTAGTGACCGCAAAACACGTCGCGCAGGTAGAAGCGAGAGCTAACGAGGCTATCGTGAAGGTGAAGTTGTGGCTAGAAGAGATGGGGCTGGAACTAGCAGAGCAGAAAACGGAAGCAGTCCTAATAAGCAGCAGAAAGAGCGTGGAAACATGCTGTATACGAGTCGGACAGCATACGATGCGGTCATCTCCTGCCCTGAAATACCTTGGAGTTATGCTTGACCATCGACTCAAGTTTAAGCAGCATGTTGAGTACGCTGCTGAGAAAGCTGCCGGCATCCAGGCGTCACTAGCAAGAATCATGCCAAATATTGGAGGCCCGAAATTCACCACCCGAAGGGTTATAGCCAAGGTGATAACCTCAGTCATAATGTACGGAAGCCCAGTTTGGGCCAGTGCACTGAAGGTGAAGGCAGTGTACCGAAAGATGGCGGCAATACATCGCCTTAGCGCCCTGAGGCAGATTTGCGCATTCCGTACCGTGTCGGAAGAGGCAGCGCTAGTGCTAGCTGGCACTCTGCCAATCGACATCCTGGCCGATGAGATGAGCCGCATCTACAAACGGCGTCGCGGCAACGAGCTCCCCTCACACGTTACAAGAAGCGAGGAGCGGATGGCCTCGTTAAGGATTTGGCAGTCGAGGTGGGAAAGAACGACCAAAGGAAGATGGACGTTCGTTCTTATCCCTAACATAAGACGTTGGGTTGACAGACGGCATGGAGAAGTAAACTATTACTTAACCCAGCTTCTGACTGGCCATGGCTGTTTCCGGAAATATCTTCACAGATTCGGGCACGACAGTTCGCCTAACTGCCCGGTATGCGAGGATATAGAGGAGGACGCAGAACACGTAATGTCCTACTGCAGCAGGTTCGAGAATGGAAGGCCTCAAGTGCCACCTAACGAGATAACAAGCGCAATGGTTGGCAGTGCAGCAGCCTGGAACGCCGTAGACGCATTCGCCAGCAATACGCTCGTGGAGCTGCGACGATTGGAGAGACAACGGGTGGAGAGCAGAGGGAGTGGAAGCCGATAGTGCATTCCACTGAGGTCCCACCATCAGGAGCGTGCTAGCGACAACCAGCCCCCGCGAAGTAATACCTAACGGTGGTCCCGCGGGGGAGAGTGGTAGACGAAGTGTGTGTGGGGGGTAGTTTTTAGTACGTATGCGCCAGGGATGGCGAATCGTGCATGCTGCTACTAAGACCCAGCAGTATCTTTCGAAGATTTTCTACCTCCAGCTCACAGAGCAAAACAAAAAAAAAAAACACACACACACACACACATGTGATTTTCTTAACAATTGATTTTTCGGTAAGAAATCAAACACTTACCACCGTAGACGACACATGTTACTTCTAGATTACCGCCTTCCTCATAAGGTCCAGCGCGTGAGTTAATACGTAAACGTCGTTCATTAAATATGCTGGGTTGTTGTGGCGGCACTGAAAGAAAAAATATACTTTTTAAGAAAAAGCCTACTCCTTAAGATGTGATTTAAAAAGTCAAAAAGGTAAAGTATTTGTATTACTAAGCACGATCAGATCGTATTTTCTATTTTTTTTAAATGCCTAGTCACTCGGGGGATGTCACCGATTCGTGTAACACAGGGACGAGCAGAAAGAAGAAGAACTGAAGTAAGAGAATGATATAGCAAGCACCTCGCTGCCTAGTGGGTCTAGATTAGTGTTGTGCCTTTACCGACTGAGCGCTCGCTACAACCACGATCGAAGTAAAGTCTACTGCTCTGAGATTTGAACTCTTGCGGAGTTTGTAGATTCACAAATTAGAACCAGAACTAGGTTGTGCTTAGCAGATGCTTTGCTAAGTTTCATAAAGATATGAAACGTTTCAGTGGGTATGTATAAACGATCAAATGTGTATCCGCCTCCAACCACCTCATTTCCTCCAAATTGATTTACGAAATATGATAATACCCTAAGGTAAGTTTTTTTTATCACTCCTAAGCTTTATGGGATGAAAACAAGAGAAATTAACCATATAAATTTACGAAGAATTTAATATGAGAAGTGAGTTAGATTAAGCCAAACAAGACCTTTGTGTTCCAAATTCATTTTGCATTTAATTTTTTTTTATTTTTAATCGTTTTTTTATATTTTTTCAAATTTTTTTCTCCGCTGTTGTGCTCCACAATCGCAATTGTTTCGCCAAATTTATATGAGGATTACGGAGTAGAAAAATATTTTTTCTATTTTGCATTTGCATGAAATATGCAAATAACGTAAAATGTATGTGCACTGATAGGTAAATAAGAGCCCCTCCGTGAGAACATACCTACAGGAACAAGCATGCACTCTTAGCGCATAGATATGTACATATTTTATTTTATCTACCTTAAGCTTTCTATTGTAGGCATTAGTGCGCTTACTGCCTTATACTGGAGCAAACAGTCAAAGTTTGGTCCGGAAGCACAAATATAATATGCTTAGAAATTTATTAGTATCTAAAAAGAAATTCTGGGACAATCAAAATGTGTTTGCTTGATCGTCTGTCCAGGTGAGAATCCTAAAAAGCTTATCAAACGGCTTAAAGTAAATATTTTTATGTAAAACTCTTTACATGTTTCTCATAAGAATAATGTGAAGGGTTCTGCTTAATTCAATTTGTAAGTTACGGCCAAAAATGATCTGGAGTCCCTGTTTCTGCTTTACCGACTAATCAATAACTCTGCAGATATTTCCTGTACATGCACAGGATGATGCCCAGGAAGAAGAGGGGAAATACAGAAAGAGATGGATGTGTGCCCAGTTGGTATCTATAACTACGACCAAGTATGACCAAACCGCACTGAGAAATATATCCGAACACCAACTTGGCAATATCAAGAATCGTACCTACTCGGGTATATGGCAGCTGTGCTGGAAATACTTTGAGTTAATAGCCATATATTTAAAGCACTCGTAGAAGGGTTTATCTACTAAGTTTCAAAAATTCTTTGGGGATACGAGAATGAACCTGTTCAATCTTCATTATTACAGTCCGTCAAGATTTTGACAGTGACGTCTCCTTAGAACAGCGAAGAGAAAATTACGAAGAAAATTAACAGATTCGTAGCTTATGAGTGCGTTTCGATTACAATGCATACATTCTCTCAGATTATTAATCTTTAATGCTGCTTAGCAATTTTATGGGAAACAAGTCCCTAACTGAACGCAGTTTCTTTGAAGTTTTAACATGGAGGGTCAAGTTTCGATTCTCCATTAATTAGAAGCACTTTTAAATGCATCACTGATATACTTTTCAGTTTTTTCTTTGCATTCTCATTCTCGCACCTTATGAAACATACAGGAATTTATCCCCAAAACATCTAATTGCTTGTCTATATATAAAAATATATATCTCTATGACAATAATTCAAATAACTGATGAGGATTAAAAGAAAGCTACCAAGAATATTGAATAACATTCTTGAAACATTTACTCTTCTCCGATCCATTTCAGTAATAAAGTAAAATGCAAAAGGATTTTCAAAGAAAGTCATGATACAGTCTTTAAATGTGAATAGAAATATAATCCTGGGAGACGGGGGCTTCAGTTCTTCAGTTAATCAGACAGATTTATTGTATGCTGAAATTGGAATTTTGTTATTTGCTTTAACCATTTTTCTAGTTTTGACGTGTTTGCTGTAATATAATCTTCTTTTTGTATTTGAATGCCGCCTAAGATTCTTTACGTATTTGTCTTTTTTGATTTGGCATAAATATTCGTATAAAGAACAAGCGGTTTACTTACCAACCACCTCTAAATTGACGTTACTGTTGCGAGTTTGGGAAAGTTTAAAATCTACTCTGCAACGAAAATTTCCAGCATCCTTTTCCTGTCGCACCAAAGCACAGAAAATAGAAAAAATTTTAAATGAAATTTAATTAAATTAAATTCAAGAACAACAACAACAAACAGCAACCACAATAATAGTATCATTTGCTAAAATACTTTATTCGTTATTCAATCAACGTTGGTGGACATATTGAACACAGATTATGGGACGAGCCGCCCTTGCGATAAAAATGAAAATGACTTTTTTGAAAACGAAAAAAATGTTCTCCTTGCAATCACTAAAGCAAAAAAGAAAAATAGTCTACATAAATAGACTGAAAGTGATTAGAAAGCCTGGGCGGACATCTCGTTGTCCATAGCTCCACTTGAATTAGGAGTTACATCAAATCGTGCAATCTTTAAAGAAATGGGGGAAAAATTGGGAATTATTTTCAAGCCAGAGAGACTAGCTAGACAACTTACATTACTCAAACACAGTGTCTTAGCTCGGGTGAAAGAAGGTGACAATGTTTGTGAGCATCTTAATGAATTCTGCCATGTCGCTAAAAAATTTAAAAAAATTTAATATCCTACTCGTTAGAACATACCAGCCATACTATTATTAAACTGCTTACCAGAATCTTTTGAGACGTTTCGTTGTGCGTTTTGAACAAGAGATCTGTTGTCAATATCAGAAGATTTTGGAATCATAATTGTAGAATAAAAGCGGTCAAATAGCAGGCGCACATCATACATGAACACCGGAAGTGAGATTGTTGTATATTTGAAAGCAAAATCTGTTGAGTTTTTCAGATAAAAGCACTGCAGAAGTGAAAGGTGCGTTCGATCTCAACGTCCCAAATTTACATAGAAACATGTTGTCGATTTTTAAAACCACCGTCAAAGACTACAGGAGATGCTTTTTGCCCCAAATAAGACCACAACTCAACTGTTTATCAAGTTTTGTTTGAAAATTTGCGTTATGTCAAAAAACAAAGGTACAAGTCATCTCGGCTTGAGCAAGCGAAGAAAATAAACATGTCTAATGGGATAAAACAGCAGTAAGATTACAATGCAAAGCATACATAACTGAGAGGCAGACACGGAAAGCTCTCCAAAATCAAATGCGTACAAGGACGATTTCTTACAGATTGTTTATAGAATATGTAGACCGTAAGAGTCGAACACTCATCCAAGAAGCGAGAATCACGTTAGAAGAAGTTGTTACGCGAAAATAGTTTTGGGCTGAAGTTTTGAATGTTACTTACCTGTTGGGAAAACCACTAAACGATGAAATTACAAGGCCTTACAAAATATGAACGAGCAGAATACTGTGCATTGCATTGATCAAAAGGATCAAGCGTTATCATTGGGTACACCTATGAAACAGAGACGAGTAAATTATAGTCTTTAGACGACAAAAGAATTGTTAGTCAAAATGATAACATTTGAAATCAAATTTATTTCAAAGCAAAACAATTTCTGACAGAAATAAGTGGAAACGCTCTTAATAACGACATACACGTGAAGATTCTGCAAACAATGGCGACGAAGCAGCAACTGCCCATGGGCCACAAGCTTTTCTCAGAGATCAACGGTGCACAAAAATGATTCTGATTATACATAGAGGTATCGCGTATGCATTGAAAAGGTCAAAGAAGTTCAATGTGACGAGGCACGCCAGTACGAAGTTTGCGAAATATCAAATTTGGCTTTTAATTATAACCTACTATCAAATGTAGATGCTATCAGAAGCAAAGATAGCAAATATGGAGAGCGGAGCAACAGAATATGAATTGATGTCACAAAAAGAAAAATTATTGATAACCCGGTCTTATTGCTTACCAATAAAAGTGGTTTAGTAATAAAGGAACGTTGTCAATATCGCAAATAGAAAACCTTGATTATCCTTATGTCCAGAGACAACGAAATACATAAGCGGTCTGAGATTTTGTTCAAAATTCAAACTAGAAGATTATTGAGAATTTTTTCTATTTCTGTTATAAATAATAATATGACGTTGCTTTCTCTCAAAGGTTTGCAAAGGAGAAACATATCCCAGTCTGTGTTTTTAAGTGTATACGCGTTATGGAATGTATATAAGTCTGTATATATGAAAAAAGACCAAACAGAAGATGTCTATATAGGAATTTTAAATCCTATGCTGGCCAAATGCTTTCAAGGAAACTGAATTTGATTAAAATCTGTCGATCCATTTGGCGAATGTAAAATTTATAATTTTTCGATGTGAAATAAACGATGAAAACCACACCGGTTGATTTTTTTCGTACATACGCACTTATATGTACACCATGGCGCATATTCACAGAATTGTATATGCTTCTGCTTTGCAAAGGCTTGTTAGAATCCGGAGTCATATTGATAAACTTTTAACAAGATACATGCCATACAAATAATGAAATTGGAAGAGCAAGTGTACAAACGGCTGCTGATTAACAGCGTCACTAACGTTGTTGATAATAGATACTCAAAAAGTGCGTAAGACTATTGTGATGTCACTTTTGAACAAAATGTTTGAACATTTAGTATTTCGTTGTCGTTGTTACCACGTATTTTCCCATTTACTCTTCCTGGTCACGTTCGGTGTGCGTAGATAGATGATGTTAAACCATGTAATGGACTAACCGGAATATATTTTTTTTCGTTTTTGAAAACCTTCGTTCATTAATCAATAAACATTGATTACCCTCACATACGTAGCCAAATAAAACAGAAAGAGGGAAAAAATGTTATTGCCATAGCTGTTGTTGTTGTTTCCTTGATTACGAATAAAATGACAATTTATTGAATATTGGATTTAATGAGAAATACCTTAACGGGATTTATAATCAATTCAGCCGGCTCTTTGTGTGTACGAAAGACGGCACGATCTTCAAGAACGTCTTCATCACGCCAATGAGACGGCGTCCCGGCATGAGCACCACGTGTATCATAACTAAATAAATATTAACGAAATAGCATACGAAAAAAACGTTTAAAAATTAAAAAAATAAAAGGAGAAAGGAAAAACAAACGAATGCGTATGGAAGAAGACCAGAAATACTGCTGGTGCATAAGCGCTTAAATATTTTAAGCTTAAATAATTTATTTTCCTGTCTTTACGCTACAAAGTGACTTTGTTTCCAATTTTCTTTTTTTTTTGTTTTCTTGTTTTTTTGGCCTTTTTGGAAGAAGGCCTTCACTTACCTATAGATGGGTAAATTGTTTTTATACCAAACTACCAATAACACTTTATCATCTGGTAAACTTGAGCCAACATCACATTTAATTTGAGCAGAGCTATTAACCAGCACACGTAATATTTCACCATCTGCACAGGGTACCGGAAAAAAACAAAAAGAAATAAATAAAAAATGATTATAAATAGTGCGACGTGAATCTATAAGTGGCTGTGCATAAGTGTATATATAAGTGCATGTTTGAATGTATGAGTTTTTGCACATACCTATAAGTATAAACATGACACAAGAAAAGATTTATTATTTAGCTGCAATTTTATTTATGGCTTTTTATTTCTTTACGAGCATTTGGATGCTTATACATACAGACTTTTAAAACGTAGCAAAAAACACAACAGAATATTCTCAATTTAATATAAATGAAGAGCTACAGCAAGAACAATAAAATATAAGAAACTCTGATAAAAATAAGTAAGACGACCTCCTCGCTTATAATATTGACTGGTATTGAATAGCTTGAGTGCCAGCGCCGGTTAAACGTTTGCAGCAATTGATGTTTCGTAAATAACAAAATTCAATTTGTAGTAATTGTTGCTGATATCGTTGTTGATGCTTGCAATATTATATCACTTTTTGTTTATCCCGCGTGCGCTTTTGCACGCACCCTTCGTATTAGAGTCAATCGACTCTAAATGATAAATAAATGAAACGCTACATTGATAATATTTTTTCGTCAAGTTTTAAGTTTTTAAAAAAACGTTCAATGAAAATATTTCTTTTCCAAAAAATTCATCAGCTTTGTACATCACAGAAACAGAAGTAAGAGAATTATATTCGGTCGTGACCGAATATTCTGTACCCATCACCATGGTCCTAAGAAAAGGAAAAAAACTAAATTTGTATACTCTATAATATAGGGTAGGCGTGGTAAATTTTTTCTATTTTTAGAATAAAAGTGAAGATTTATAAGGTGTATCTGTTCTACTTTATGAGTAATAAGCAAGAAACATGGAAAACAAAGATATTGTAAGTTTTTGTTGCACAGGCATGTGGACATTGTAGGCATGTTCTTTCAAAAGTTTGGGTCATTTTCAAATTCTTTTGCAAGTTTGTAAGCGATATCTTCCTTTTTGCGAACGAGAGAATGTTACAGATACTACACAGTAGGGCAAACGGACAGATGGGCAAATGAACGGACGGACATGCCTAGGTGCGTTTCGAAGTTGAAACTAGCCAAAACTGACCATCTTTAAATACTTTAAGGGGGTTTTGAGTCTTACTCCTGTGCGATATAAAAGGAGAACGAAGAAGAAAATAGCAAAAAATCAAATAATGACACACTATAAAATGAAGTAGGCCCAAAACCAATTTTTTATTCGTTTTGAAAAACGGAGATGTGCTCAGCTTAGGTGCTGCTGGAATCGTGTTATTCGACCGTTTTGATCCAAAAACTTCCAATGTTTGGAACAAATTTTATGTCGATATCTTTGTTTTTTCGGCCAGGAGACTGTTTGCAACAAACATTACACACAGGACCAGACAAGCGGACGAACAGCATACTTCGCATGCCTGGAGCTTTCTTCTGGGCCTTGTAAACGTTTTAACGAACGGAATATATCCCTAATCTTGCGATGGTGGGTATCAAAAAGAGTAAGAACAAGATGATCATTAAATACTGTCCAGTATAAATTCTACACTATTTTCATGTAAAACTACACTTTTTAACAAAGTTGTTAGCTTGATGAGATCTTAAAGAACATTTAGTACAGTTTTTTATATTATTATATTAGTAATTCATAATAATTATATATGGCGGTGGGGTTTAAATAAAAAATCCATGTAGTCCAAATTTCCTGCAGTTAATTCTTACGCTAAATGGACTATGGATTAGTTTTCATTAGAATATATTAAAAGGTAACCCTTTTTACTAAAAGGTCTACTATTCATGAGAACTCATATGTATATATATATATGCAACGGGGTCCAACAAATAGATCTACGTAGTTCACTTAATAATAATGAATTCCCATTTTAAATATGGCTTACAGTGGTTTATGTTTTATGAGAATCCCTCCACGTGATGATGTCCAAAAAATAAACCTAGTTGATTCAAATTTGATACAGTTAATCAAACTGCTCTCCAAACTCCACCAAACTCCATTATCAAATATCAAATATTATACATTTTTGCCATACAAAGGCTTATTTTGCTTGAGAGGTCTTTTAAGCGAAGGGATTCAAAAATAGACGCGCGAGGTCAAAAATTGGTAAGGCTAATTTCTATTGCAAATTATTCTCATATACCAATTCTCACCACGAAATATTGGAAATTAGTTTTTTTTACTTTATAAAGTTTTAGTTTTCATAGCAACGGTTAGATAGCGTAGGAATGCAAATATTGCTCCCTCCTATCCAAATTCTGCCAAACAATTTAGATTATCGAAATAGTTTTCTTCAGCGATTTTTGTCGCAAAATTCTGACGATTTCCAATATTTTTCCATATAACGAGTTTTCAAAATTAAATGTTATATGGAAAGTGGTCGAGAAAGTGGTCAAGAAAGAGGTCAAGAAAGTGGTCGGATTCGAATCATTTTCAATAGAATCTGCTACTGGACGTCAGCGTCCATACTTCATCAAAATGTCCAAGGGTGAACAATCGCATACATGGGGGACATCAGACAGACAGATGAACCGGCAAGTTTTAATAGATTCAGAAACTAATTCTGAACAACTTGGTATGATGGATGGTCGATGCGTCGTAAGTCTTTCTCAGTATTATTTACGTACGCGCAAACTTAATATACCATATACCATAAACAATATAAGATATAATTTATAATTTGTATATAATTTACTACCCAACTCAAATGCTCATTTGTAATTAATCTAAAATTGCAGCACACACTACGAGATATCTTGTAGCCGGCTGTTTTGATACGCACGCTTATTGTCATATATCGCGTAGTTGGCAGTGAATGGATTAAGAGAATGAGTCGATGACACGTTAACTTTAAGAGAGTAAGGCTTTAGACGGGAACGTTATCCTATGCTTATCTAACATAATTTTCCTAATAAAAATTTGTGGATAAATTCACCGAAATCAATTTATACAGCGCCCGTAAATTTTAATTATAGCTACGGCATTGGATGGGCCTTAAGAGTACAGCAGCTGAGTTTTTACAGTTCTTTAGCTTTTGAAGAAGGGACGGAAAAATAATCGACTTGAATCCCGAACGCCTGATACGGAAAATTGAAATGCATTCAAAGATTTCGCAAAGGGGAACGATACAAAACAAGGCCCCCAACAGTCAAAAATTTTCCCATTCCCCAGATTCGAGAAAACGTTTGAAGATGAAAGCAATGGTGCAGTAAACTTCTACTGAACAGTTTTTGCAAATAAAAGAAGAAAGCTCTTCAAGAACCGGCAGATAACTACATTTCAACAATTTTGGGTCTCCCAATGTCAGACACAATTACACAAGAGACTAATAAAGATTCATTTATGTATTATGTATAAGCGGAAGGCAAATGAAGGCATGTAACAAAAAATTTTAAATAGTAGGACCATCGGAAATTTGACAACCGGCAAAGGATTTAAAAAAGCGAAATATAGTAACTTTTCCTTTGCAGTCAAAATATTTATAAGAGAAGATTTCGTTTGAAGCAAACACCTAAAATAATATTCGAGGCCAAGGTGAGTTAAGAGAAACGCAATGAGGTTATCCAGGTGACAGCGATTAAGTAACACATCGCGATCTTTTAAAAAAATTGGATTGAAAATTAAAGATTAGATGGCTGAAATTCGGATGTCCTTCCTCGGAAAAAGGTTTAAGCCCAAGTTATCCCCGAAGTGTATCTTATTGAGATGCCAGGAACAATTCCACAAGTTAAAATTTACCAATTTATCTTACTTACTCATAAAGTTCAGCGGAGCAGGAGTTGCTTTTGAACGAATCCATACATTCCATTTATTGCGAATCGACCAAGTAATCAGAAGTGAATGTTTAGGATTACTAAGGAGTGACGATTTTATCGTTTAAAGATAACTGCGATAACTTTGATGGTTGACGTAATTGAACTTATATCTTACTAAAAAGTAAACGAAATAATCGTACATATTTTAGAACAATATTTAGAAATTCGTATATATTTTAGAAAGTTTCCTTTCGTTATTTTTATAGTATTTAAGGACTTTGTTGAACCACCATGAAGTGCTCCGAAATTGGCTGTCTAATCGGAACGGATGCGGAAATAGCTAGTTTTAACACATTGTAGAACAAGGACATTAGAGTTTCCATATTCCCAAAAGTAAAATCAATGTAATGCGTGATGTGTGATATGAGATTTAAGCAGTGCGATATTAGGTTTATTAAAATCATATTGTGTACTTGAGCAAGAAGAATTTAGCATCCTATTGTTATTCGTTGGCCATCTCGCTCGTAATGAAAGGACAAATCCTCCGAGGATCCAGGATCCTCGGGAAATTAAAAGGTGAACAGTGATCTACAACTATCTGTGGACAAAGCAAAGAGCGACCAATCTGCCGTTATAATAACGATTGTGGTTATATTGAGTTAGGTTTTGGTTAAAGAATTCATTAGAAAATACACTGTAACATGTTGAAGTGGGGGAAGTTACCTAAAACAGTAACCATATAATGAGGTTTTGACGTATTAGTCGTGGCGCAAATAAGGGTAACATGTTTCTTATAAGCATAAAAAGTTGTAATGTGTAAACTATATATTATTATTATATATACAGTGAAAGCTGCTTGTTCGCGCTTCCTTTACTCGCGGTTTCACTATTCGCGGGTTAAAAAAAAGCGACCCAATTCCCATATTCGCGGCTATAAATTTCTTTATTCGCGGATTTTTTGTGACTGGTTCCCGAATAGTTTTGTTTCTGAAGTTGAAACTTATTTAAGAATACAGAATTTAGACTTTAAAGCCCTTCTAGTTTTGGACAATGCACCAGGTCATCCTCGCGCACTTGAAACTATGCGTCCAAACATAAAAGTGACATTTTTACCTCCCAACACGACGGCTTTACTTCAACCTATGGACCAAGCAATAATCCAGGCCTTTAAGCTCTATTACAACCTTCAAAATCATAATGGATAATATGGAATGCAATCCGAATATGAATGTTATGGAATGCAGGAAGAAATTTTACGTAGCAAAATGCATCGTAAACATAAAAGAATCATTGGAAGAACTGAAGCCACACACATTGAAGTCATGCTGGAAAAAACTGTGGCCTGCTCTATATAACGAGTTCAAACTTTGACTGCAAACATAACCGAATGGAATAGGAAGAGATGGGTTCGAAGAATCAAGTGACATCCAGGAATTGCTTGAATCGCAAGATGAAGATTTGACTGAAACCGACTTGGACGAAATGTTAAATTCACCGCCCATTGAAAAAGAGGCTTCAACAAGCACTGGAAACTTGACCTTTAATTTGAAAAGTCTTAGCGAGGGTTTAAAAATGGCAAATTGGCGATTTCTTTATGAACATTGATCCGTCTAGGGAACGAGGTCTTAGTTTTAAGAGGCAAATTGCTAATGCGACTGCTGCGTATCAGTCTGAATTGAAGGAGCTTTAAAAAACTGCCAAGCAAGCGAAACTTACAAAATTCTTCAAACCATTGCCTAAGCCTTAAGGTAATTAATCAAAATGTTCAAAAACTTCAATTAAATTAATTTTTTATATAATTGATTTTTTTTATTTTGTCACCTAGGAACGTATCTCCTATAATCCCATATAAATTACCATTCCGTATTCACGGTTTCTTTTTTTTATTTTGTCACCTAGGAACGTATCCCATGTAATCCCTTATAAACAACCATTCCGTATTCACGGTTTCTGTATTCGCGGAATTTTTATGGAATAAGGAGCTTTTACTGTGTTAAGTTATAATATATAAATGGTTATTACTAACTTTCACAGGAGTGGTAAGATATTCGGCGTCGGAAAAAGTTGAAATTTCAAATGATTTGGACGGGAAAGCAACTGATGTGCCAATTAAAACCAGTATGATCGGATCGATCTTTTATGAAAACATGGAGAGTGTTGGGAAAAGTTTTGACGAATAAACCCCAATTTTCGAACAAGTTTTAGAAAAAGCGAAACAGTAGAAGTCAGCGCCCAATGAATTTAGGTAAGTAGAACGAATTCTATATGTCAGAAATATTGCGTCCCACTGCAC
Source organism: Glossina fuscipes (assembly GCF_014805625.2). Classification (NCBI taxonomy): domain Eukaryota; kingdom Metazoa; phylum Arthropoda; class Insecta; order Diptera; family Glossinidae; genus Glossina; species Glossina fuscipes. The sequence goes on along the minus strand of NW_023998450.1, from coordinate 253,957 downwards.
AAGGGGACACTAGAACATTAGTGTCAACATTAGGAATCAAGTATTGAAAGTTTTGAGATGATGATAATATAAAGGGTCTAACTCTGCTTGCTTGTGTAGTTTGACAGCTTTGCAGCAGCACCAGACAAGCGAGGGGAAGGGAGAATTTATTTTTTTTTATATATAAATTTTTGAAAGATGGACTGAGCGTTACTACAAACATAGAGCACCTTTAACGGATTTTATGATTAGAGGTCTGCAGGTATCGTTGATGCCGGTAAGGAAGGGTGTTGACCAACATACGTGAAGCCAGATCTGAAGGACTGCGAGTTACGCTAAAATTGACCTTGTGAACTGTTTGAGTTAAACTTTTACACACTTGAGGATAAGGTGAGTGCTCTAAGCAGCGACATTAATCAAACGTAGTTTTTTTTTTTTGAAATTTTCCACACAATGTCGTGAAAACCTTATAAACATCTACATCTCGGTTGCTACAGTCCAGTAACACGGCCAGTAAAATCCGCACACTTTGCGTGGCAATAACGCTCCCAAAGCGAACAACTGGTGAGGGGATCTGATTCTGGGCCTCTTTTGGGATTGACCTATTATAAATAAGCAACCCCCATTAGAAGATGGCGAAAAGTTTTCCAAATATTCCGAATGTCCATTTGAAAGAGCATACTAAATTCCTGCTATTTAGCACTGTAAACAAGGAGAGAGCTATAAATAATGGCGACCAACGCAGGAAAGCCAGAACAAACCCAACCAAACACAAACACAAGAAACTAGAAAATAATGCAAAAGAACAGTAAAGAACAAATTATCGACGAAACTGCAATTACAATCAAATCTAATCTAAAGACAAACTACGAACACAATCAATAACAAGACGCAAAAAGCACCTGGAAGATAGGCCACGAATGTAACTAAAAAACAAGCCAAATTGGCGCAAAAAAGAAAAAAGAGTCAAATTCGATTAATATCAACTTCTCCAATTCTTTAGGCTTCATAACTATTTAAAACAATGAAATAAAAAAGAGCTCACAGAATTTATAAGCACACAAAAAAAGACCACGGCGCACGCGTAGAATTGCCGAACTATGCTAGAATTGCCAAGTACTATTGTAACAGCCGGTGTCTTTTTGCCTTCAATCCAGCGTCGCGATATATTATAAAAATTCTTCTAAGATACACGAATGACAATTTGTTCAACATTCAGTTCAATGCAGCGTCTAGTCTGTAGCATCCAAATGGTTGGAAATCAGCTGAGAAGAGCTCGGTGTTTTTATTATTAGGCTCCAAATATATCTGGGGAAAAGAAATCACTGTTCGCGTTTTAGAATCGCGATTAAAGGCTAAACGTTCGCTAATAAAAGAAATTCAATCACACTTATTAAAATAATACATTGAATGCGCGCCTTCATTTTACTTTTTGAACTGAAGGTGATTGAACTTTTATCTAGTTCGAAAATTACTTAAACCGTAGTAAGAATTGGCCCACGTCTACCAAAATCTTTACATTCTAATGCGAAATAGTTAAATATGTCCACTTGTCTACCAAAATCCTATATAATAAAATATATGCGATGTGGCTTTATTCTATCCTGCAATGCGATAGTATTCACGCGCATGTAGTAGGTGCCAAATGAAAATAGAATTTTTCTAGATATAGTTTTAAAAAACTTTCTCGATAATTCTCGTTTTCTCATTCGTCTTTTTTATTTATTCATCTCTGGCCGCAATTACAGATTCAGACATACTAAGCAACCCTCGTAAGGCTAAAGGACTTAAATTACACCATTATAGAAAAGATTATCAAAGCGCAGCAGAGTTAACACTTTTTTCAGTTTCAAAGTAGGCAAATTTTTGCTGAATTTTTGCTGAATATAATAAAAGTCTTAAAAAAGCTTAAGGTATTAAGTAAAAAGTGAATTTAAGTCTAAGTGTTGAAACTAGAACATTATATATGAAACTAGGATATTATATATAAAAGAATCAACCCGAAAAGCAAGTAACCAGTACACCATGTTATAGGAAGTAAACTATTAATGGGAGAAATAAGACTGTGTAAAATGTTAAAAGCGAACATCAGTTTAGGTAGGTATGTTGTTATATAGTTACTTATGAGGTGTGGCCTACCGTACTGACGTTCGAAACTGCGATCACCGACTTGATATTCGCGAGGTTGTTCTCCGCACTATGCGGTAGCAATACCTCAGCATCAAAAATCTCTTTAAATGTATATATTCGACGCGCAACGATGGTACGATATCCTCGTTCTGAAACGACGCTGTAAAAGTTAAAAAATGATTCCACAAAACAGCTAAACGGAAAATCGAATTAATATTAAATAAATTAATATTTTTTAATATTAAATGATATATACATGAATTGTTTTTACCTAGGTCTGGAAAAAGGTATTAAGAGTAAACAGATTACGCTATCTTCCGTAATGAGTCCTAAATTAGTCAGCAATTCCAACTAAGAAATTGAGGTTAGCGACGCTTTTTGAGTGTTTGCATTATATATTTACGTTTGGACATTACACAGTAGGAGATACGATGTAGAAATTTTTCGTCATTTTAACGTCCGATAAAACACCCGAACATCAATATAGCTTATATGAGCGTACGTATTTCTTAAATTGACGGCAAACTACTGATTCGTATATTAAGTGAACGAAAACAGGCAACAATAAAGAAAATGAAGGAATAAAAATTTGCCGTACTTTCCACATAACTTTCTTTTTATTCAAAATGATTTATTTTTATTTCTACTGCTGCCTTTAATGGCTGAAATAATTTTGCTTAATCTAATTGAATGAAAGTTCGCAAAAGACTAAATTATTTTAAGTGAAAGAGAAACGAAATAAGTAACGAAACCACTGAAACGAACTTTGGATTCCGGTCTAGCCTAAGGTAAACATATGAAAACAACCTAATCTTCCGCTGATTGTGTGTGGGCAAACAGCCAAGCTCCTCCCAATCAGAAGCTCAAGTAAAACGTATATCTCAATGCTTTAATACGATGCAATATTGAAACAGACGGACGGATACGATACAAATATTGATTGAGAATATAAACATTTTATTTAACGTTTTTTACCGGCTGCTGTTTCTGTTGCTTTTCCGCTTATTTTAGCGTTACAAATGAAAAATTGAAAAATTTGGTTAACCCATTCTGTAGCAATCGACATAAAAACGCGAAATAAATAAATGCAAATAGTGCACTTTTTTCCTTATGGTTGATTAGGAATTTAATTTGGTTTTTATATTAAATCATATACACATATACGCAACACATGGAGATAATTTATGTATACAATCATCTGAGAGTTTTGTTTACTTATTTTTGATTATATTGCGAGGAAAATTACACCATTTTTTGCTCAATTTAACAAATGTTGATACACAAAAAAAAAAAAAGCAATCACGCAAAACTATGTCATAAAAAGCAATTTTAATTAAATTTTCAAGATTTTTAGTATTTTTAAAAATTAATTTCAACAAACTGATGACTTTACAGTAAAAAATCAAAAATAATCAGAATTTTCAGCGGAAGTAAACGGTTTGCTTTCTCGCTGACTGGGGCCTGGGTGTGTGAATAACGCAAAATCCATTTTTATTTAATAATATGTATGTGTATACTTACACATACATGTACATGCGATATGGTTTCAAAAAAACACAACATAGACAGGTATCTGCCTATTAAAGTGTAAATAACATTGAATATAAATCAAAAACGGTGTTTAAGAAGATTATATACGACTCCCCTTTTCTAGGTTTAAAAAGAATTTTAACGAGAGGTTAATTAGCCCATACAGGACCCTTACGAGAGCGCCGCAAGACTATAAATTCACCTCCTTTTTTTAGATTTTTAAACAATACAGGTTTCTACAGTTACACCTAAACTAGATGGTGAAATGTTCTTCGTGTTACAATGAACGTGAACACTCCTTTGGCAAGTAAAATGGAGGAATAGAAGAAACTGTGTGCGAAAACCTTTTCGATATCTCCAAATTTTCAAATTTTCAGTCATACGGCATCTATTTAATCATCGTTATACTAATGATGAATTTATTACATTATTAATGCAAAGATGTACCTACACGTATAGAGTAACTATTTTATTCAAGTAAAGAGACAGAAAGCTTGAATTATTTCGATGAATTGCAAACTTTGCTGAAATTTAGAATGTTCTAGATTTAATTAATTTAGCACCGTTTTTCCAGAAAAGAAGCAATTTCAAATTGGCCGACCGTTGCGAAAGTCTCCTTTAAACGAATTGAAATAAACCCTTTTAAATCATTAAATGTAATAGGAAATTCGTAAACGACTATATAATATTTGTATGTCTTTCACTACTTATATCTAACACCCCGAAGAACTTGAGATAGACCGACCCTTTATCAAGCTGAGTTATTCAAAATCATTTTGTGAGTTGATCAAAGCGTGTCTGCGTGTCTGGTTGTCTGTCTTGTTGGCTTGCGACCATTCAATCTATAGGTCACAATTTCCGAGATAATTTCGAATTGGTTCGGCCTTTCATTCATTTTCCATGTGTGCGGCGGCCCACTATATCGTGTTCACTGCTTTTTCCTTAAACTAGTATAAAGTAATCTCCTGAGCATTATAAGAAAATTTCCTGATGCATTCGTATATTATTTCCATGGACAACCATCTTAAATACTTAAATTCTTCTCTACGGGCTGGCCAGACACATTTTGACCGTAAGTGCTTGCAAACCAAGTGAAACGATATATAAAAATAGCAATATCTGCATCTGCACTGCATCTGCAAACAACGGTTGGGCAATGTTAGCAGCCTAATAAATTGTAACATCAATTTTTGTTTGATGAAGAGCCGACAGTAGCAAAACCTCTGCGAAATTATATCTTTTCCTTCAGCACAACGTATTTCCTTTCAATTTAAAAGACGAAACTTAAATACTTGGGTTAAAGTAAGACGAGCACTAGTAGCTAAGACTATCGTTTCTATCTTTATAAAAGATTCAGTCTAATTGTTTTAAAAAAGGTGAATATTTTAATGACACTACATTCTGTAAGTGATTTGAGGGTTTTCATGAATTTAGTCGTACCGAATGAGAAAGAAAGAATCTTGGAAATGTGAAAAAATTTTCATAGTCACAAAGTGTTTGAAAGTTTTTGCCCATAATTGCACACAGCAAATACATAACTTAAGGTTCTATCAACGTAATTTAAAATTTGTGCATATTCTTGCGGATGATTTGATATTGATTTCCCTAGCGTTGGTTGAATAAAGCATTGCAATAAAGTTAGGGTTAACATTAGAGTAACATCAATTGCATCTTTGCGAATCTTTTCGTCAATTCTCCCCTTAAAATTGTTTTCCAAAATATATTTTAGAATCCATCTTTCCATCGCGTCGTCCGTAATAATCGAATGCTGTAGATTTTACTGTTTTTTCATTTCCCAAAGCAGCAAGGAATGATGCTAATCCTTACCTCATTAAGTGTACTCTAACTGGAATTTAATTATTAATAAAATTTTTCTTTTCTATCTTAATTTCTTAGTGCTATAGTATTGAGATTATTTTAGGAAGTATTAATTCTTGTAATCTTTGGAATCCATGAGACGGCGTATAGAACGCTGTTTCTTTTATATTTATTTGATTACAAGCAAGTAAGACGCCGATTGCTTTAATTAGCACTTTTTTTTTAATATTTCGAACGCTTCATTTTTCAAAATGAAAATGCCAATAAATTCTAAGTAAAGGTTAAATCAAATCATTTAATAATATTTTGCTTTCATTTTAGACTAAATGTACAGAAATGACTAAAATGTTAACCTGAATAGAGGGCAGAAAAAGGGAAACTAAAGTCAACTTTAAAACAATTTTTCTTGATAAGAGAAGGTGAGTAAAGGGTGCCGACACATTCTATTTCAGCCAAATGTGATTTCTTTCATTTTTTATTTTCTTTAATTTTTTAAAGCATATAAAAGCGGTTAATATCTCTCTTTGTGCAATCAACACGAAAAAATTTCATGGTTGACTTAACTCCAAAACGCAAATGTTGTTTTATAATATCATCATTTATACATTCGTATGTAAATATCTATGTATAAGTATATGTATATAGTGGTATGTATATATAAAGATTCTAGCGAATAATGATGTTGTTATCGTTCAAAAGCGAGCAACAACACAAAACGAATTCTGCAGTTAGAATGAAGTTAACAAAAATAAGAGCACAACAAGAACGATATCAGCAGCAACAACTGCAACACACTCTGACTTCGTTCGGCTTTATGCATGTTTACGGCACAACAAATAAATTTGCGGTATTTTATGGTGGATAATGTGTACAAAGTCCAAGAAGGAGTAGCAACAACAAAGGGGGAAAAGACGAAGACACTTAAAGTCATAAAATGTAATGCGCCAGCTGGTTTATAACAAAACGAGACACAACACACATAATATTATACCGAAAGCTCATAGAGCAAAATTAAAAAAATAAATGAATAAAAGATCCTTTCATACTGGTTGAAGGGAAAATGTTGGAGATTTCTCATTCAAGGACCACCGCAAGAGCCTTTCATTATATAGAGTCTTTCTAAAAGGGGTTCAATAACTGTTGGCCCCCCTTCTACCCACGAAACACTTTACCACTTCACTGTCAGTATTGATTTAGTTTCAAAATTATGCTTACAAAATATGTGTGATGTGGCTTTAGTGGGTTTTTTTCGTGTTTTTTACTGCCTTATACACTTTCATAAATTTTTGTGGTAGGTTAGTAGTAGTAGTTCCAGATAGTTTAGTCGCGCTGTTGTAGTCCATAAATTATGTATTGCATTATTTGTTAACTGTGCTAAGCACTCAAAATTTCTTTCATTGTTCTTTTCAGTTTTAAGTGAACTAACTCTATGGCATATCCTACTGGGAAGTGTACAATCCGCCTATCATATATATACGTATAAGTATGGTATTTTGAGATTTTCCGTTGCATAATTAAAGCAGTAAATGAAAGGTTTGCTCGTAAATAGTATTTCTTGCCAGTTGCAATTTAAAGCTTGTGATTAGAAGTTGATGCAACATCTAAGCATTAACTAAAGATTGATTGCTAAGAAAACTTTTTCAATTCCATAAAATTGTAACTAATGCTGTAGTTTTGAATATAAAATAATTTAGCGTCGTCAAGCGACGACCTTGGATTTAATGTGACAGTTTACGCGCATAAACAATAATAATTAATATTAGCCGGTTATGCGCATGAAATATTGAAGTTGTGCAAAGTTATCGTCTCTGTAATTTTACCACACTACATTCGGTCACTTCAATTGCGCACAACAACAGCTGAAAACTAACTAAATAGTGTAAGGAACATGAAAGAAGGTGGAGCCTAATTAAACTGTGAATAATGGTATCATGCTTTTTTACACTTTCCTTTTTTTATAGGAGGAGACGCCTACTGGCGAAAACTACTTCTTGCTTTCGCCTGTCAACGTCTTCTACGCTAGATATTTGAAAACCTTGATGCTTTGGTCACTACACTATTTAGCCGGTTGGAAGTTGAACATTTCTTCGAGATTCAATATAATAATTCCACCTTCACTTGGGAATTTCTTTAGGAATATAGCGAAGAACGCATATTTCAGGCAGAAAGGCTACTGAAGCGCCAAAAATATTTGACTTTCTTCTGGCAGAAACACAAACCAAATTTCCCAGATTATTGAGAAAAGTATCAAAACACTTAGAAAACTTTATAAAAATTAAAAGCGATGGGTTTAGTGCTTCTTTTTCATATGTCTGTCAAGCGGATGGTGGTTTTCAATCAAATATCAATATCAACTCATTAGCGTTACAAAGCCTTGTATGTTTGATAGTATAAGAATCGTTTACTTCCGATTCTTTATTTTAGAAAAAGGCATGTTTTGGTAAAAAATTTCGGATGATTTTAAGACCGATATGGCTCTGCTCGAGATTGTTTAGCGTTTAAAATCCCAGCTATTGCAACCAATAAAGCTGGTCAATTACAGTTATATGCAACAAAGAGAAATTCACCATTTTCTCTAAACCCTGCCGAACACGGTCGATTACGGTAGACAATTCCGAAAATCCGATCGCAGTTGCTTTCATAATCATCACATGTACTTTGTATAGCGTTTCCAGGGGAAGGGGTAAGGGATGTGTTATTAGTTTAAATAAATACCCAAGATGGCAAACTAGTTCGTAACTCTGCCATCAACTGGTACCCTGCAATTGACCATTCATTCATCATATAAGGTTAACATATGAACTATCTGGATCTCTGGCATTTCTTTTCCTTAAGAAGATTGCAACTTTTACAGCAAGAAGCGAAGTGTTATAGCAGATGGAATCAAAAATTAAGTTCATTTTTCTTTTCTCCATCTATACTCATACAGTTGTATTCTCATATTAAGAGTCATAGCAGCGTGGGATCGTGTTTTTTTGCTCATTACTCATAGACTACAAAAGATGCACGGTATATATATCAACTTTTATTCGAACAAATAAAAAAATCAGCCACGCCCACCCATATTATAGAATTTTACAGCTTAACGATAGTGAGTATAAAACATTCGCCCGCAACCGAATAAAATTTCCCTACTTCTTAAACATTTCAATTATATTCTGTTACTCTACAAACTTTTCATTGGTAGATTTGTGGTTTGAGTAGTGCGTGTTTTCTTTTCGTCTGCGATTTTTTGATTGTTTCCGTGTTTTTTGTATATTTAGCTCGTGTCTCTTCGGTATTTTTTGCTAAAACTGATTATCGCGGACACCGTACGTGTTTGCTCTGCACATAATAAAAAAAAAATAAATAAATAAAAAAACAAAACAAACAAAAAAGAAAAATAAAAAATTGAATACATTTGACATTATCCTCAGTAGTTCCCACACTTTTTCATATGGGCGGTCATTTCACAAATAACTAAATTAGTAGACAACCATAAGTCTATCAGTCTGGCAACTCTGTCGCGCGGTATAGTCGTCTATATTTTGTTTCGGCAATTAATATTTTAATTTTTTGTTGAATTTCGTGGCTATTCTGCCTTATAGTGTGTGAATTTATAATATACTTCGAGAAGAAAGTGAGTGAATTCAAAGTAAAAGAAATATTTTTTCTTTATCCTTTTTTCATTGGATTTTTACAAACAAAAAGTTTGAGCTCTAATATAAATCTCTCTTTTTTTTTTGTTTTCTCTCTTTTTCTCTGTTATTTTTTCGCTGTTTGTAGTTTGTTTTGCTATTGATCTCTCGTTACAGTGTCAACGTAACAGAGAAGTTTTGCACAAAATGGTTGATAAATTTTTATGTTCAGGATTTTTTTTAGCGATTTGTGTGTCTGTTCTTCATAATCCACGACTGTCTTTTTGACTGGACATGGAGTGTTTATATACACCTTGTCGAGCGAAAACGGGCCCGGAATCTGATAGATTCGTTTCTTGTTGGCTCTGCGAGCGTTTTGGTCATGCAAAGTATGCCGATATTCTCGGCCGTGCTGCTGACGCAGTCGCTGACCCGTCTAAAGATGGTCATGTCCTGACTATAGGCAGCGGGACATTGATTTTTATAAACTTTTCACGGAGACCCGTTATGGTTTCTAGGAATTGAGTAGAAATCTCGGCTCCTTGTGGGAAAAGTTTGAGCTCATTAAGTCTAGGTTTGATGAGTGTCGTTTTATTGGACATCCATCTTCTATTCGTAGCGTAGCGTGTGCGACGTCACCTCTGGCTTTCTCCAAATCTAATTCGTTGGTACAAGTTACCGCTCCCTCTAACTCTAAAATGGACAGTAATGTTTCCGATATTGCTGAGTTGGTTGGTAGCAAAACAGTTACAAACAAACCGGCAAGTCCGTCGGTTTTAAGCTACGCTGAAGTGGCAAGGGTATTTCCGCCCAGAGCCGCCACTCACTCTAATCAAGCGCCATCGCCTAAAAGTAATGAGAGGAAAAATAAATCATCCTCTCCTCCTGGCTGTTCGCTTGTGAATGCTGGTCACCAGACTGGGCAAGTCTCACAAGCTGCCGGTACAAGGGCGATAACCCCATCTATATTCTCCCCAACTCGAAATTCTCCTACCGTGAACCCCCCTCCTGTTCCAAATAATGACATTTGCCTGACCGCAGTTCCTCCCAGAAAAGCAATATTTGTGTCAAGACTGGCAGCTGAAACATTGGTGGATAATATTAAAAGTTATCTGGCGACGAAATCAGTCAACTTAAAGCGCGTTAGCATCTTCAAAATGGCTGCTTCTCAAGCTAGGGCAATCTCCTCTTTTAAAATATTAGTTCCGACTGAAAACAGTGATATGTTGTTAAACAAATCACTGTGGCCAGTAGGATCCTTAATTAAGGAATTTATCCCTCGAGATCATCCCCGTAATACCAAGGTAATAGTCTTGTCGCCTTCAAAAAACTAATTGTTCCTTCAGGCCCACTATCTCTCATTTATCAAAATGTTAGGGGCCTAAATTCGAAAATTCGTTCCACTTTTCTAAATTCAGTGAGCACGGAGTTTTTCTGTTTGGCCTTTACTGAAACTTAGCTAAAACCCGATCTTCATTCGTCGTAACTTTTTCACAGTTCTTTCCAAGTCTTTAGAAATGATCGAGTGAATCGCATTGGTGGTGGTGTATTAATTGCCATATCTGCGTCAGTCCCGTCCAATTTAATTGAATTTCCCACTTCTCCTGACGTTGAATTTATCGCTATTCGTGCGAATATGCCTGATAAACATCTATTTATAACCTGCTCCTATATTCCACCAAATTCTGATATCTCTATTTACAAGATACACGCTGCCCTCACTTGTGAAGTGGCCAAGCGGTCTAGACCCACCGATATGGTCGTTGCATTGGGTGATTTCAATTTGCCTCAAGTCACTTGGTGTAACACTGATAATTCTGGCTGTTTGGTTCCTACTTCAACGTCTGATAGGGCTGTTGTGTTCTTTAACGAATTATTTGGTCATAATTTAGTTCAATATAACCGTATCCCTAATTGTAATGGTAGATTGCTTGATCTCTGCTTTGCCAATTTCGCTGAGATTAGTGTAAGTCGTTGTCCATGTTTTAATTTACCTGAGGATCCTTAGCATCGATCAATGTACATTTCCTTTCATCATATGAATGATGGTTCGTTGAACTGCCTTAATGAGCCTAATCAAACTTTTTCAAATTGTTATTATGATTTTCATAAAATCAATATTGTATTGCTAAAACATAGTCTTTTACTTTTGACGCTTGATTTCTCAACCGGTAGTATTGAAAGCTTATTGTCATCGTTCTACAATACATTAAATCTAGCTATTGCTGCATCTGTTCCGATCAAGCAGTGTCGACCTCGAAGCAGGTATCCCCCGTGGTTTAATAAGACAATTAAATATCACAAGAATAGAAAAAATATTCGAAAAGTGGCTCTGCGCTCGACTATATCGCTTAGTCGGCGGCGAGGCATAGATTTAACTCCCTCAACCACCGTTATTACTGCAGATCCCTTCAGTTCATTAAATCCTGTCTGTTTGCTAATCCTAAATTCCTCTTTAAATTTGTTAGCTCTAAAAGAAAAATATCCACATATCCCTCTCATGTTTCTTTTAATGGCTCCGATTCCTCGAACGATTTTGAAATCTCAAATCTATTTGCTGAGTATTTCCGACGAAACTTTTCGATTGCTAATTTCGATTTATCAGCAAACTACCCATATCCTATAACTAACTCGGTTTCAATTCCTAACTTGGTTATTTCGGAAGATGACGTTTTTAAAGGGTTGAGTTCTCTAAAATACAGTTGTTCGCCTGGACCTGATGGAATTCCATCATGTGTACTTAAATCTTGCGCTGTCGAGTTATGTGGTGTGATCTCAAAGATTTTTAACTTGTCCTTGTATTTAGGTGTTTTCCCTTCATGTTGGAAGAGTAGTTTCCTTATTCCTATCCACAAGAGTGGAAGTAGACAATTTGTTGAGAACTACAGAGGCATAGCCGAGTTGAGTGTCTTGCCCAAGTTGTTCGAGCGTATTATGACTCAGCATATGGCTTTTCCCATTAATTCGTATATTTCTCCTCACCAGCACGGCTTTCGGAAAGGGCGATCTACAGTCACCAACTTGTTAGAGTTTACCTGTCATGTTTTCAAAGCTTTTTCTAGTGGCTCTCGCACAGATGTTATTTACAGTGATTTAAGCAAAGCATTTGATATGGTTAACCATAAACTACTTATCTTTAAACTCCAAGTCTCTGATTTCCCACCCTATTTAGTGAAATGGATAAGCTCTTATTTGCACAACAGATCCTTCAGGGTTTTGTTCAACTTTATCACTTCGGATGAATTCCCCGTTACATCTGGCGTACCTCAAGGAAGTCACTTAGGTCCCATTTTGTTTAGTTTATACATTAACGATCTCCCATCGGTGGTTAATTCCAGCCAGATCTTAATGTATGCTGATGATGTGAAACTGTTTTCTTCCTTCTCTGTTGAATCGCAATCACATCAGCTTCAAGGTGATTTGGATAATTTTGTTGCATGGTGCTCTCTGAATCTTCTGAAACTAAATCTGAGTAAATGTAAGAAGCTTTCTTTCTCACGAAGAAAGTCATTCATTTTTCAGTATTTCATTGATTCGCATAAGTTGGGCGACAATCACAGATTTCGGTGTTCTATTTGACCATAGGTTACGTTTCAATTTGCACATTGAGCTCTCGTTAAGCAAAGCTAGGTCCGCGCTTGGTTTTATAAAAAGGCGGTCCAAAGAGCTGATGATCCCTACATTACGAAAAGGCTGTACATGTGTTTGGCTAGACCCATACTCGAGTATGCCTCTGTTGTGTGGTCTCCTTCATATAGGTGCTACGTAGATTCAATTGAATGTGTTCAAAAGCAATTCTTGCTGTTTGCCCTTAGAAATTTGGGTTGGGATCCGATTGCCTCTCTTCCTCCGTATGAAATTGCTTCTGCTGTCCCTACCGTCTCTTGAGAAACGTAGGTTTGTTCTTAGCTTTTCCTTTCTAATTAAAGTAATAAATTGTGCTTTCATTACTTGGTGAAATAAGCTTTAATGTCCCTAACCGCTCCTCTAGGCACTTTATCTTGGTTAAGCTTAGTCAGTGTAAATTTAATTATGAGCTGTCAATCCGCTCAGAGTCGTTTGCAAGAACCTAAATGACGTCTACCAGTTATTCTCGTTATCGGACTCCATTAAAGCAACATTTCTTAATACGCGCGATTTACCTATGTCGTATTTAAACTAGCTTTTATCCTTAAAAAGTCGTTACGTTTCGAAAATGAATTATTGTCAATTTATTATCGGTTGCTTATGCATGTTTGCGATGGCTTAGGGGTTTATTTGCAATTTGGTCCTGTACCGGCCCTATGTTGATAGTGTACATGCTTTTTTTTCTTTTTTTTTCTTCTCATTTGTTTTATTATACTTATACTAAATTTTATTATTAATTATTATAAGTTTTACATTAAGAGCCAATTGAACTCGACTGTTATTTGTTTAGTTGAGTTTCTAGTATAAGTAGAATAAATAAATAAATAAGGCATAATGGCCCCGGGGCTGCCAAATTAAAAACTCGAATACAATTCATCTATTAACTGACACATGCCCCCAAAGAAAAAAAATAAAAATTTGGACTTTCCGGTGTTGCCAATCAGGTACATCTATCCTATTGGCAAAAAAAATATTGTTATTTCTTCAACTGATGCTAGCGTAACAATTTCCCAAATTAGCCTTTTTGCTATAAAAAAAGCCCTAGATAGCATTACAACATACATCGACTCCATCTCGATTCTACGCGATGAGAATTAACTTGTGCTTGCTGGGAACCCGCGCGCAACCGAAAAGCTCATAAAGGCCAAATCTTTAGCTAATCTATGTGCTGTTTCAGCTAAACTACATGAGAAACTTAACTCGGTCCGAGGCGTAATTTATGCCCCTTGCTTAAAGCATGTGCCGGAAGATGAAATTGTTCGCGAAATGGGCAATAAAGGAGTGACTGAAATATATAAATTCACCAAACTAAATGATTTTATTTTTCTATTTGAATGCAAAAGAAATCAAGAGATCTATCGATCTTTTCGTTCAAATAATTTGGGAATATATTATAAAAAAGTTCTAAGAACACAAATCGATCATTTATTTATTTATTTGTTCAATACTCAACTACAAGCATCGTAACGATCAGCTGCTTACCTATTTTCTTAAACTATCATAACTAGTATGACGGTTAATATATGTATTATAAGTTAAAATTAAACTATTATGCGCAGGAAAATCCACATACCTTCAGGCAAGTTGAAAGAAACCAACAATATGTATTAGGTGCTTGGTGGCTAACAACGCGTAACTAAATCTTGCCGTAAACATTTTAAACTAAGTGTACATTTAAAAAAATTCTTCTTTGTTTTAATTAATTTTGGTCTTACATCTCACTATTGGTTTGCTATTGCGAAATATCTTCCCAATACATCTATTTATTTAGTGATTATAAGACTAATTAGTTCGTATTCGATATAATATTCTTCGCAAATTTTGATCAAAAGTTAACCTTTTAAGATATGCTGAAAAAGGTAGCACTAATAATAATAGCACTTTTGTTAATAATCTTAAATGTTAAATGTATTAAGCTCGAGAAATATATTGCATAAAAATATTGATAATACGCAATCAAACACAAGTAAATCAAAAATGTTTAGCAGTTAGTTCCGTATTATAATGCTGTTCATCTTATTAACGGAGAAAACGGACAAATCAAGCAAGTGGCAATGATCGTTGAACATTTTATAAGTTACCCGCAACGGATTGTATAACTCATAATTGGTACTGCAGTGTGGTAACTGCAAAAGCACAAATTGTCTTGAAATCCTACAAATACAACTCCTAATTCTTTGCAATTGTAAACATTTTCCAGAATGTGATTATCAACACTACAATAAGAGGGCGCCCTTTTACATCATTTGAAGACATTTTCTTAAATTTGAGCACAGGCTCTCAAGATCAGACTGAAAAAGTTTAGTACGGAAATTGCCTCCTATTGGTAGTCGTTGATCTTTCTTTTAGAAAACTGTACTGATAGTGCGATATAATTGATCCTGAAACTGAAGTAAGCCTTTTTGCTACTAGTGATTCAAGTAGTTTGGGCAGTCCGCTAACTTTGGCAATTGCCCTGTATTTCTCAATAAGTTTTCGAGAACCACTTTAATGAAAGGCTAAAATAAAGCTACTCTTCCAAACCGATGGAAAAGAAACTCTTTTCAAACAGACATTAAAAATTTGTGTAAGGGGAGAGCACAGTAAATCAGCACAAGGGTGGAGAAGATGGAACCCCATCAGCAAGTTACCAACGCTGACAATGCTATGAATTCTTCTTCTGTGGAGAAAGACATAGACGGAAAAATGTCAAAGGACCTTATCGAATACGGGTAATTCGCAGACGAAGTATTTGAACATTCGCCAAAAAAATCTGCAAAAAGCTTAGTTATTATAAACACATCGGGTCATTGGAAATCTCCAAAGCTTATGACGGAAGGACATCCCTTTACTTTTCATTTGAAATTTACAAATTTGAAGAAGCCCGTCGGATTTTTAAGGAGTTTGCGTCCGGCTGCCTCAAAACAATTGGAATAACAGCTTGCTTTTAGGGAGTTATAATCTCATCTAGCGCTAGAGTATAACATACAATTTCCAATCGAACTTCTCCAAGCGAATTTTTTAAATAGTCCAATTTTGTTCATTATTGTGCAGTGTGATTAATAATCTACATCTATAGGCCACAAATCTTATTATTTATTACGCGCAAAACAAAGCTAATGTGACATTCAAATCTACTAAGTGCATTATTTTTATACATTCTCGAGGACGTTATTTAGTAGTGGAATTCAACTATCACAAAAAGTTATAAATAATGTGACGTATGAGTAACATTTATTTAATATTCTTAAATTCTATGCACCTTGTGGTATATTTGAGACAGATCCTTCAGTGAAGTGAGGATAGCCCACCAAGATAGCCCAACGCACATGTAAAATAAGTGTTGAAATTGCATAATATGAGCAACCGCGCACATATAAAACAAACTAATTATGAACACAAAAGCAAAAAACCTCAGTTATTGCCACTAAATCTCATGCTAAATTGCGATACAAATACTAAAAGAATGCGATGTCCAAATTGTGTTATAACCATTTTCAGAGACATTACCCGACTTCAAATTTTTGATATGTCGTGAAAAATGCTAAAACCTATCGGAAAAACCTAATATCATTACCCTGGTCCGTGGACATCAGTTCGAAATTCGCCAAAAACCGGTTCTCTCCATATACCCAAAACACTAAAGGCAAATGAAATGTTCGGTCTTGTATACATAATGTTTTTGTTTTAGTTGATAATGAAATGTTCGCATTTGTTTGCAATAGTTTGTCCTTACACTTGCTTGAGAAATTATATGCATGCTATTGAATTACCGCAATTTTTCTAAATATAAATCGCGTAGCACTTTATTCAAAACGTTCAAAAAACGGCAACTCTGTTCAAGCGATGTGGTCATACTTTTCTCTTTGTAAAAAAATTTTTGCAATTTATTCTTTTATTTAATTTCTCTATTGCGTTATACGTTTTTAAAAGTTTTCAAACTTATTAAAATTTGTTGAAATTTTTGTGTATTTATTGCTAAAACTTATCATCGCGGATACCGTACGTGTTTCCTTTAAATACAAAAAAAAATTAAAAACATTTGACATTATCTTCAGTAGTTTCCCAAACCTTTTCTAGTGAGAAGTTATTTCACAAATAATAAACAATAGACAACCATAAGGCATAATGGGCCCGGGGCCGCCAGATAAAAATTCGAATAGATTTCATCTATTAGCTGACACATCCCCCCTAAGAAAAAAAAGTAAAATTTTCCGATTTTCCGGTGTTGCCAATCAGTGACATAACTCCTATTGATAAAAAATATATTGTTATTTCTTCAACTGATGCTAGCGTAACAATTTCCCAAATTAGCCCTTTTGCTATAAAAAAAGCTCTAGATAGCATTACAACATACATCGACTCCATCTCGATTCTACGCGATGGGAATTTACTGGACCTCGCTGGGAACCCGCGCGCAACCGAAAAGCTCATAAAGGCCAAATCTTTACCTCATATATGTTCTATTTCCGCGAAACTGCATGAAAAACTTAACCCAGTTAGGCGCGTAATTTATGGCCCGTGCTTACAGCATATGCCGGAAGATGAAATTGTTCGTGAACAATAGTCGTGATACAGTTTTAGAAAAGGCCTTCATTCAAAGCAATCTCCGCATTTTAAATGATGGAAAACCACTTTTCAACTCATCACACCTTTTCTCATATTGATTAAATATGTTGCTCTCCGCCTCTTGTTCCTTTGGTGTCCCGGTCTATTTCTGATGATCTTCATAACAGTGATTACTTTCCAATCATAATCGATCTTAACCTTTCAAAGTGCTCTGTTACCAGAGCAAAACAGGCCAAATTTCTCCTAGATAAAGCGGATTAGATCAATTACTCCAAACTGAATTCAAAGCTATTTAACGGGAACTGCAATCATGATGCTGCTATTATGACTAAAGCGATTCGCACGGCTGCTCATCTTTCTATTCCTCAATACAACAGCTCTTTTAAACGGGCTATGGTTCCTTGGTGGAACAACACGCTTTCGTTTCTGAGGAAAAATAAAATGGATCTATGGCACTGCTTTAAGAGATGCCCTGATCATGATCACTTGTCATTATACAAAAAGGCCAATGCTCTATTCAGGAAGAAAAATCAAAGGCACTTGGTTTCGAACTTTTTTCGAGACGAATTCACAGAAATACGTCGATGAAAGTTGTCTGGAACAAAGTCAACAGACTCAATGGGACTTAAAACCTGAACGAAATTTCTACCATCTGCACTCCCAATGGAACTTTAACTGACACACATGATATTTGTAATTACTTTGGACAAATGTGGTGCGAGTGTTCCTCTGACAGCAACTTTTTCAGTGCTTTCATCGAAAATAAAAGGACCCCAATTACTTTTTTAAATTGTATTGACAGATGTGCCACCTTCCTGGAAAGTTGTCTCTCCAAATCGAAGGGGAAGACACTTGGTCTATAGCGCGTCTCCTACCAAATGATCAGTACGCTGTCTAAATCAAGTAAACGGAAATTGCTGTATAATACGGTATTTTTGACTAGCGATATACCCTACATGTGGAAACTGGCGGCAGTTGTTCCAATTCGAAAGTCTAAAAATGTCTCCATCGCATCGGATTATCGCCCAATCTCCCTTTTATCTTGCCTCTCAAAACTATTGTAAAAGATTATGGCGTCTAGATTATCTTGGTTTCTTGAGTCCAAGAACCTGATAACAAACCAACAAGTTGGTTTCAAGCGGTGCACAGGATGCATCGACGCTCTGTTACATATTGATTA
Source organism: Glossina fuscipes (assembly GCF_014805625.2). Taxonomy (NCBI): domain Eukaryota; kingdom Metazoa; phylum Arthropoda; class Insecta; order Diptera; family Glossinidae; genus Glossina; species Glossina fuscipes. Next base: position 235,528 of record NW_023998450.1, on the reverse strand, counting down.
TTTCACAAGCAAAGCAATTTCCGAACGAAATCAGGCAACAATTCTCTCAATTGATTTCGAAAAAGCATTTGACAGAGTTGGTCTTCATGTTATTGTAAGACTCTTGAAATCATGGAATGTTGGACCCAAATTTTTCAATTATATCAACCCATTCATGTCGCGTCGGCGGTTTAAAGTTAGAATCAACAATCATCTCTCTGATTCCTTTCCGCTAATGAATGGCATTCCGCAACGATCTCCTCTTTCTGTCACGCTTTTCCAGATCGCCTTCAACGAAAGTAGCAAAAATCTTTGCCGTGTACAGAGAATCGAACATTGTCTCTACACGGACGATGTATAAATTTTAAGAAAAGAAATATATAGCACGAAGGCAATCAATGTCCTCAAATCTATTGAGAAATCTCCACACGGGAAAATTCGTCAGGGGCTAAAATTTCTATACAAAAATAAAACAAAAATGCACATTTGTCAAAAGCAAATGTGCTATGCAGGAAGTCTAGCGATGCATATTGATGACTTACCAGTACAAAACGTGCCGACGCTGCAAATTCTCGAGCTCACGCTTTCCAACAAATATCGTTGGGAAACACACTGTCTTCGGTTAAAAAATTCTATTTTAACAAGGGTGAATTTCATACAGTACGTTGCTTGGAAAAGCTCCGTGGACATTGACACTAATGCTTTTCTTATCAAAATGCTTTTTTTAACCAAGATTTTACTAAGCTTTGATAATTTATGGCAATAGCTGTAAATCTAATATCAACATCCCTAAACCGGTCTATCACCAAGCCCTGAGAGCAAGTTGCTATGCTTTTCGGACGACGCCCATAAATAATATTATAATTCAAACTGGTCTCCCATATTTCGAAAATAGACTTTATAAGGTAAAACCTAAAACCGTCTCCCAGGTTCTTAACTGAAACAAATCTATTTTTGGTAAAGATGTGAGAAAGATCATCAAATACCTGACCGTTATTCCTTCTATTGCTTTTCAAAATAAGGACTTAGATGTGAAGTGGTCGAAAATGTCGTGCCGTTGGAACCATTTTCAATAGCATACGTCCTTGGTGCAAAACACGTTAGTGTACGAAATTTCATCAAAATGTCTTAAAAATTGCAACCGGAAGCTTGAACATAAGTATATATGGATAGATATCAGATGGACACACATACAGACAAATAAGCTCGATTTAGGACTACTTTCTGAATCGATTGGCATAGTAAAAGATGGATCTATCTCAAGAAAAATTATCGAAAGAAATCCATGTTTATTAGCTTTTAACACATTCGTAAACAGTAGCACTTTCAGTCAAGTGCAAAATATAACCGTCAATTTATTTTAAGATAAATTGTGATATCCGAAGTCCTATTGAACACATTCTGTAAGGATAGTTAGAAGATCATATTTTAATCGATGTATGCAGCAAGTGCTATTCACGCGCATTCACGTCAATATAGATCAAATTTTTCAACTGGGATGACGTGAATGCTATAGCCTTCATAAAAAAGAAAACATGAGAAAAAGACACAATGAGAGATTCCTGCTCTCCTTGTAGTATAGCGAAATTTAGGAATATAAAAGTACCTTAAATAAATGCACAGAGAAAAAAGGAATTTGTATGGAAAAGCCTAAAGAAACAGTTAATCAATGCATTGACAAGAGCAGTAATAAAAAAACTCTAGGGTTATATAAAATTCAATGAAAAATAATTGGCATTGAAATTTAAATCTTATAGCATTCATGTCATTTTTCATCACAATGAAAATGAATGCTCTAGCATTCCCGCTCGCGAACGAACTAAGTAGAACTGTAAGATTTTGTTGATTGATAAATTTTTTCCCGCAATTTCTTCCAGGGATTATTCTTTCTCTCGCTTCCTCTGTTACACAAATCTTTACACAAAAGCATGCGAACAAAATAAAGACGTAGCTAGTAAAATTTGCTTACGACTTCATTACCTTAAAATACAAATTGATTTCACTAAGAAACAAAATGACAGGCAACCCGGTCAAAGGTTGAATTTGTTTTAGCGGGAGAAAATTCTAACATTTTTGATAATATTAATCTCCATAAATTATATACAAACAGAAATGTTTTAAATTAAAAAAGAATTACATTCTATACGTGATCATAGAAATATTCGTCACGCCATTCATGCCCGGTAAGCGGTAGTAATGTCCAAAGTAACGCAGACATTATCCATGCCGTTATCATAATTATTACTTAACTCTCGCAGTCGTCTATGTGTCTGTTTATATTAAAAAACTTGTCACTCCCTTGTTATTGTTGGTGTTATTGTTCTTTTCATTATCTAACACATTCACGTTGACAATAGATGTAATGCTTGTTATATATGAGTTTTTATAACTATTTAGCTGTCAGACTTCATGTCCAATTTCATGTTTGTGTGGTGGATTTTTTTCAGTTTCTTTTTTATTCATGTGCATGCGGGGCGGATAACTGTCTCTCTTTGAATGTCTTGTCTGCTGGTACGTCCGGCAGACAGACGTATAGCTATGCTTTCAAGTCAGTCTTGTACATATATGGATATACATATATATATATACAAACGTATGCGTATATATATGCATACGTATATATTAGAGTAGATAAGTCTCCTAGTATTCAGATGTTTGGTGTGTCAGTTTATGTCTATCAAGTAAACTTTACCTGACAGTCGACATGAAAATCATGACTATTATAAGACTGTCGCAACAACAACAACAACGACAAGAAGGAGAAGCAGCAATAATAGCTATAACTTGAGGTAAAAATAGTGCAATGTTAGATAGCACCAGCAGAAAGAAGAAAAGAAAGAAAGAAGACGAAAAATAGAAAAGCAAGGAATACAGAGAAAGGCAAAGGAACTCTTCAACGTCTTTCTATATTATTTTGTACGTCAATAGCTTCAGGGTATCCTAACAAACGTCTGGTATAGTATACCTTTTACTGAAATTATTATCTTTATTTGCATTTATATACAGGACGAACTTACCCGACCGGTATAAGAGGATAGGGGTCAATTAATTTCATCATTTCGTTTGAATAGGTTAGGAAGGGGATTTCAAAGACCCAATACTTAATGAAGCGAAAAGAGTTGGACAAATTTGTTGGTTCTCCCGTAAATTCCCCACATGTAAAAGGAACGAAAATCATCAAGATTAATACATATACAACCAGGGATTAGAAAATTAATAAAACCTAAAGGCTTGTGATTCAGAATCACTGAGAAAGCATAGTATTTAACTAATTTCCTCAATAGGGAGTAGGAGCTACAGTCGAAATCAACTTAAATTAACAAAAAACGCTCAGCTGAAAACACAAGTTTTATTCGTAGAGCAGGGTAAAATGCATCGAGGATTGGGCTTAAACACTCTTGGTTGTTTCTTCCTTCCCTGCTTTTCTCATAGAAAAAACAAAAATTCTTTTCTTCAAATTCAAGGAAATTCAAGAAAAAATTGGTAAACTTTTGGTATACCCCAGAGGAATCTTGCGGTTTCTGCTAAGCCGATTCTACTCCCAAATGCTTTTGATTTAAATTCAACACTTTTTGCTGGAAAATTTAGAATTACTTTCTGTAAAACAAACCAGTACCTGCACTTAGGTATCAGTAGGCCTGACTAAACACTCAAGTGATTTGTCAATTGTCACGTGGTTAAGTGCTGCAAATGAAAAGCTACTCACAACCAACGGAATGCTGTAACCTACGTTTTTTCTTCATTCAAGCATTTATCTATTCACTTAAGCCAGAGTTGGTGGGCTGTGCACCAGGCTCTCTTTCATTCCATCTCTCTCTCTCTCTCTCTCTCTCTCTCTATCTATCTATCTATCTATCTCTCTCTCTCTCTCTCTCTCTCTCTCTCTATCTCTCACTCCCCCAACGCGCACGTGTGCGCGCGTGTGTGTGTAAATATGTTTAGCAATACAAAATAAACTCTATTCACACTCTGTTGATTTTTACTGTAACCGTTATTGTCCTTGTTATTACCTTTTTTAGTGGCATCCCCAAAAGATAAATTGTGAATAAAAGTGTACGTATAAGTACGTGTAAATGTGTACGTATATATAGATTTTACTCTATTGTGGCTTCTGCTTGTAAATCTAATGCAATAATTTTTCTAAAGCTTACTTTTCCATAATATATGTGTCAACTTTGTGTTCTGTGCTTTAGTGTATCTTGTGGCTACCTACTGCTAGTGCCACTCGTTTGCTTTGCCTTTGCAAAGCATTAAGCTGCGAGTTCTTTGGGATTTCACGTTATGGCTTCGTTTCATAGTAGTTGTGTTGATTATGTATGTAACAAATACATAAGCGTTTGTCTTTCGTTGTTGGTCGCCTTGCACTGATTTACAATGCATCCGTATTCCGGTATTGCATCTTTAAAATGTTTATTCTTTTAGTTTAATCATATGCGTGCGTATATGCATCTATGCGTGAATGGGTGCATAGAGTGCGGTGTGTAATATGCAATGTGGTCTGGTTTGGGTAGGAAAAATTGAAATAAATGCCAGTGTAAATGCGTTGAAATTAAGTTAGCAAAAATGTCCGTTTTTACTTAATCGTAGGTTCTGTGGCTATGCCAGAGACATGGTCTCACCAGTAACCTACGAAGCATCTAGTAAAAAGAAGAACGCAAACAAAAGTCTCTTCAAATTTTAGTGCACTGCTTTTAAATTATGTTTCTTCATATTTGTTGCTGTTGCTTTGCAATTTCTTCATTTCAAACAGTAATATATAGAATACAAGTTCTCCGAATGAATAATGATACGTACAATTTCACAAAAACAATTTATCTTGCAGTACAACAAAGAAAAAAACCAGAAACATTTCTCTACATCAAACCCTTCCAGAATGATTTACATTTAATTAGGTTTCTTTTTCGACAATAATTACCGTCATTATGAAAATCTAATTAGATTGTAATTTATTAAAAAAAATAATAAATTATCATAGGAGAGGGGAAAAAGATAAAGAGGGAGATAATAATGGAAGTTATTCGGAGTTATTTATTCTCCAGAAAGGAAACTTAGCTATTAAATTTTTATTAGAAAAAAACAAAAAAAAGAACAACGTTAATAATGGTAATCAAACAACACACCTTAGTAATTCTCTCTTCCGTAACGCCATCCGTAAGCATTCCTCCATTTCGATCACATTTCTAATTTCATCTATCGTTCTATATTGGGTCATATGATTCCTCCAACATTTTCACATCACACAAAAGAATAATATAAGTTAATCATAACCAGGTAACCGACGTGGTAGAAGCTGATCAACCTTACTTTCAATTTCCAGTTTTATTCTATTGTGCGCCAAGGAATTCTAATAGAGAGCCACAAGAACAAAAGTTAGTTACCTGAAGGTTCATTCATGTTTTTCGTACTATAGTTAAATTTTGTTAAGCTTCAACCAACCCAAAAGGAAAAAAAAAAGGCAAGAAAACACTTCAAGTCAAAGTGGACTCACCAGACAAGGTCTGAGAAGATTTCAACAGATGAGGGAACGTCAGATAGACAGAAACATACAAACATATTTCTGTACGTTAGAAATATCTGGAACAGTTACTACCGCAGATAGCACATGCATATTAGGACTCGTTCTTCTCTTATGTCCTCAGATTGACGGAAGATGCAATTCAACTTCCGGGATCTACCATGATGGTGGATAACTGGTTAACACTAACCCCTAAGCGACATTATTTTCATATTGTTATTATAATTATAACTTTCTAGACTATTGAAATAAATTGTTAGACTAAAAAGAAAGAGAGTTAGGCACTAGCAACATAGGCCATCGGCTCTCTTTTAGGAAAGAACTTCTCTGATCTTAGCAATTTTAATAAACTAGTAAGCTAAAGTGATATTACGTCCCGCAGTTGAACGTCCATAAGGTTAGTTGTTTCGAAGCGCATTCTTCTAATAAAAGAAAAGTTACCGCAGTCTTGAAGAATGTGTTTTATCGTGAGAATTTATCCACAATTGTAGATTAGACAAGAAGACTTCTTTAATATCCATTAGTGCGTTTTTTTACAAAGGATTACAGAGGAGAGAAGTAGTTCTAATAATACTATTGCAGATACGCCTCCATAATTCTCTCTATAACTTCCCTTCCAACATACTATTGAAAGTTCAATTTTTGCACGACACATAATTAGAGGCCCAGGAGGCCTTTGCTCTCGACGCAACTTGTTCATTTTGCAATAAACTGGTGTGACTAGGCAATCCCTGAACGTATTAATTTTATCGCCGCATGCTGGGATAGTATGCCTTAATTTGTTAATGGTGCTTCAGTTCGAAGTCAAGCGATCCCAGATTGCTCTTAATATAAAGAGACTATCAGTGACAATAAGAGATTTAAGTTCGATGTTATGACTAAGGTTCATACCTTTGAGGTAGTTCTACATTCAATTGGGAAAGACGAAGCATTTTCCCTGGAGCATCTGTCACCGCTTGGGCCGGCCGCACACTGTCGGATTTAGGTCGTCGGTATACAGCAACTTTGCAGTATTTCGGTTTCTTCTTCAATTAGAATTCTGAAGATGGGATGTTGAGTGTCTCATTTTATATGTAGAGGGTGCAATGTGACAACATTCGTCACGGTTTAAATGGAATTGTTTAACTGCAAACAGTGTGGTTTGGAACGGTATTTATTGAATTCTCTGCACATATTCAGGTTGAAGTCTCTTCCGCAATTGGTTCAATTCGAAATAGAGCAAAGAATTTAACTAATTTTATGGAAAGCAATCTGAAAAAGGTTAGAGAGAGAAGAGTTGCCGATGGTAAGGAATTCATTAGAAAAAGGTTCAGAGAGATGATTTCTACCTCTAATTTTAAAACGCTTATGCGACATGAGAAATTTGATGATTTTGATTTAATTTTGAATTTAAAATTCCATGACTTCAAGTGGTCTGAAGCAACATGAAGATCCATCCTGTCAAACGCTTTTTCGAGATCAAGTGAGAGAATTATAAATTAATTCGTTGTTTCGTAATCAAGCTCTTGGAATGAAGAAGGCAAGATAACGTAGTTATCCTAATTTTTCCAATGACTTTGAATTGGGAAACTTGGAAAAGTGTGAAATTGGAATAACTTCCGCAAGTTTCAACATGTTGGGAACGGCCGGTCAAAATCATAGTATTATATAGGTAAAGCGTTTCTCTTGCACTTGCGTTGTATAAAATGCAGAGATCGGTTTGAACGAGAGTCTCTGTTGTGTCACGCTGAACTCCAGAGAGTGTTCCAGCTACTAAAGTCGCCAAATATAATCAAATAAGGTGGAGCAAGTTCGGGGAATAAAGTATAAAGTTCTTTGCGAAAAAACGACTGCGAAGGAGAGATATAAAGTAATGGAACCGGAAATTTTTTCCTTGAGGTAATTCGTATCGCTATGGCTTGCATGAATGAGTTTAAATTTACTTTTTTTTAGTTAAATTCATTAATAAATAATAATAATTATTATAGACATTTCAATTACATAATAGTAATCATAACCATTATGGCGCGCCATTTAGGTTGTAGCATCTCTTTCGGAACAATCGTGGACAATAGTAAAGCTAGAGTTATAGATAGATAACGGAAAAATATTGTTTTATGAAAGTCAATGCCAAAATCCAGATGTGGTTATAGATTACGAAAAGCTTTTATAGTTTTCTTAAATCTTCTTGGACTAAGGGTCATTTCGATATGGAGTTGTAACGAATTCCATAACTTTACAGCGTTAACAAAGAAAAGCCTTTATGATATTAAATGCTTGCGGTCAGGTAGGGTTAGCTTTCTCGGCCGTTTAAATTTCGCGGACTGAATTTCCTCACGTAGATAGTTTGGCTTTCAGGTCCGTAAAAGCTTGCGTAGACTTTGGTATTGAGATATCTTGGTAGATCGGAATTCCATATCTGTAGCGCAAACTACGGTATCCTATCATAACTCCAATTAGCAAAAACGTATTTGGCACACACATTTACATTTAATTTATGTAATACATGTACATCATGCGATGCCAGTCAGAGGATTGGAAGATGAGAACAGCCATACCTTCACTGATATATTATGAATACTCATAGTCGTGAAACTAACATGTCCTTTCTCTCTCAAGAAGATTTATTTGTTTGTGAACGATTTTGAGTTTTATAATTAAACGCCAACTCTTTGCTTTGAATATGGATTTTGATTAGCCTTCACGAAGTATCTGGGTAGAATAGGAAAAAAAATTTCTACAATGGGTCTCTTGAATGTATATAAAGTTGGATTTGAAATTAGGTATAAATATATGGAGAATATGGAAAACGGAGCAGTAGGTAGGTTATGCTGACATAGCAGTATCTATACAATATATACTTATCAGCGGAAAAATCACGATTGACATTCAAAGTTCGCGACTGCTTGAAGTGACAGGAATGTGCAAATGAGAAGGACATCTTGAAATTGTAGATTCATTACAATTTGTAAGTGGTTAGTTGACGTTTCGGGGGCATCTAGTTCATTAGGCCGTAGGATATTTGTTGTTATTTTGATTAAATAAAAGTGGTTGGTAGCAGGGGTTGTTGGTTTATAAGTGGAAGGACACTTCAGGCACTAGGTAAGTAAGGAAGACATCTCTCGCCTCGTTGATCATTATGGGTACAATTTTCGGAATGACTAAGTGTTCTACAATTAGCACAAGACACATTTTTGCACCTTTTTGAAATATAACTAAGACGTTGGGAATTTTTATATCTCACGGGATTGGTGAAGTAGAAGTCCACCTTGTATTTATATAAATCAATATCCATGGTTTGTTGTACACAATGTCGGCCAAATCTGTGAATTCTAGCGTTCCTAACACGGATAACGTCTACTTGCCAGCAGGACTCCCCAGAAAGGCAATATTCGAATCAAGACTGGCGCCTGACAGTTCTGACAATAGCATAAAAACTTACCTTGCAGCAGAATTTCCATTCGTCAAATTAATGCGTGTCAGCATTTTCAAATTGGTTCCATATGAACATAGAGCTACCTTGTCCTTTAAGGTGTTACTTTCTACTTAACATGTGGCAATTTTTTTAAATAAACAATTGTGTCCAGTTGGATCTTTAATAAAAGAATTTATTTTCCATAATACTAATTCGGTAGTTCTTCCAAACTCAAAAAACTAAATGCTTCTTAAGGCCCAGTAACTTTCATTTTTTAAAATGTTAAGTAGCTAAACTCAAAAGTTCGCCTTATTTTCCTAACTTCAATGAGCACGGATTTTCTCTGTTTGGCTTTCATTGAAATCTCCAAGCCCGATTAACATCGGAAATTTTTTACAACTTTTTCACAATTTTTTCTAGGTTTTCAAAAAGTATCGAAAGGATCGCAATGGTTCTTCTTATGGCTATTTCGCCTATTCGTCTGCAAGGCATCGATTTAATTACCTCAACCACCAATGTTATTGCAGACACCTTCACTTCATGAAATCTTCACTGCTTATTAATTCTAGATAGTTTTATAAGTATGTTAACTCCAAAAGAAGAATCTCCTTATAGTTCTCGCAGGTTTCTCTCAATGGTTCCGAGTCCTCCGGTAATATTAGAACCTCGAACCTCTTTGCTGAATAATTTTGACGACCTTTTTTAACTGCTGCTGTTAACTGTTAATTATTTGTATCTGATCCTTCAAATTGACTTGAACGATTTGGTTACATGATGCTGGTTAAATTTTACGAAATTAAATCTAAAAAAATGCAGGAAGCTTTCTCTCTCAAGGAGGAGTTCATTCAATACTAAGTACTTCATCGATTCGCATAAATTGGAAAATATCGATTCGTTCATCGATTTAGGGGTTCTATTCGACCAAATATTTCGTTTAAATTTGCACATTGAGCTCTGTTTAAGTAAAGCTAAGTCGGCGTTTGGTTTTGTTAAGAGATGGTCTAAAGAGCTGAAGGATCCGTACACTACAAAGAGGCTATACGTGTGCTTTGTTACGCCAGTTCTTGCTTCTATTGTGTAATCTCCTTCTTATAGGTGTTATGTAGATTCAATTGAATCAGTGCAAAAGCAATTCTTGCTATTTCCCTTAAGCATTTGTGTTGGGAGCCGCTTGTCTCTTTGCCTTCTTATGAAAGTAGGTTGCTTCTACTACGGAGGTTTATTCTTAATGTTTTCTTCTTAATTAATTACTGGTGCTATTGATTCATCCACATCGCTTGCTGAGATAAGTCATTAATGTCCCTAATCGCTTCTCTAGGCACTTGGCAGTGGTTTGAACTTTAGCACATTCTCTATCGCGAGCCGATTACTTGCGAGAAGGATCGAGTCTCTATATGGCATTACGCCATTTATGGCGTTTTTTATACCGAAACTGTAGGATATTGTCTTGTTAGGGTCAGTGCAACAAATTACAGAATATTCTTTTATTATTTGACATGCTGTTATTGATTAGGAGTACTGGAAAGTCTGAATTTTTTTTGTGTGGTGCGATGTTCTGACAATAAGCAGAATCTATTGGGATTCAATTCCAGTCTTAATGAAAGCTTGTATTAATGGGTTCATACTGGCGCGCATATAAAGAAAGGCGTTCACAAAAATCCATTAACAAGGGATTGGTATGTACCGTAAACTTTCAAATGTTGTAAAATAAAGCATATTAAAAACAAATCTTGGGTCGTTATGACTAGATTTGGATAAATTAGGCTTAATGACATCATCAAAATTTTTGCATGCCTTAAGAAAAGATGACACAAATTCTTAGAAAAGATGAACGATGAACAAGGAAATTGAATGATTGAGTTCTTTCGAAAGCTCAGGTCTGTACCTTGGATGGGATTGCCTTGGAAAAGGCTTACATTAGATCTATTCGATGATCCCACTCGAATTACAGTTTAGTAAGTTTTCATTTTAATTTTAACTTTTTTATGCAAGCACTTTACTCTAAGAGAAGTATTTTTTTATAAATAAGTCTCTCTGATATTATACAAAAAGCAGTACACCTGACGTCCAAAGTACTTGAAACCTAAAAAAGCCAAGATTGGAAGACAGAGCACATAGAATTAAAAACGTCAAAATCCGTCTTTTATAGTCTGGAAGTTATAAAATAAGAGTTCAATGCTCAGAGTTTCAGGCTGTGGCCAGGTATCGCCAAAAGCTGGCACTGAATATTCACAGTTTGTGCAGCTAACGTAAAATTGACGCATCTTAGAATTCAATCCCCTAAATGTTAGTGATAAATTAAGAAGAAAATTAATCTTATGAGTTATAGGAGAAGGGGACTAAATGATGTATCGGGTAGCGAATTGCCAGTAAGAGCTAGAGTTAAATTTAAACACCGTTATTCCTTTGGAACCAACCGATGAATTTTTTGCTAGATACGCAGTATTTAATGTTCTCAGGTGAATATGTAGATACAAACAATAGTCTCCGAGGAGGCACTACAACCGTGCTGACTTCATTGTTGCTTTGATTAGCGTTTATGACAGATTTCTCAACACTAGCTGCAAAGTCTTGGACGGGGAAAGCTAATACACGAGAAAAAACTGTAAAAGCGAAAGGAGGCGTTGACGGCTATAAAGTAAGTTGAAGATGAACAAGGAATTACTGTCGGATTTTTGCTTTAAATTGCATGAGGGTTATGGGCTCCTTAAGAATAGTCATGAAGACGTACATGACCAATGTATCGGAAAATGGCAACTTATAATAATCGAAAGTACCGCGACCACTGCGCATGGGTTCCTGAAAAACTGTCTAAATTCTTCGCGATAATTTATGAAAACTATTTTCTTACATAAATTAATCACATTGTGCCTACTTCATAGTTTGCGTTCTGTTGTGTAATTCGATCATATTAACCCACAATGGATGTAGAAACTGTCCGGGGATAAGGATTAAAGTGTATCATTTAAGGACAACATTTTTCATTTAAATGGAACTGTTCCTTTTAAAGAAAGCCTTGTTTCTCTTGTTATTACATGTCAGTTAACGTGAGCAAATTTTCATGGCATTGAGAAACTCATGCATCACACCATATATTATGTGTATGTGTTTATAAAATTTTATAAGAAATTCATTAATTAATTATGCAGAAAACGATAAAGAGCGGGCATTACATTACATAGGGCCAAGGACACCTGTCGTGGCACTTACCATTAACAAGGCTACAAATTTTCAGAAAAAAGTTGTAGTTGCAGCTGTAGCATGAGTTTCTCTTGTTTGCATACGTATTGTATTGTATTGTACGTCGCGTTAACGTCTTAACAAGATAGCCGTGCCTTAGTAAACGGAACCATTAATCGACATGATTACATTCCCTTTGAATATTTCTTTATGAAGATATAAAGGATTTACGCAGCCTAATTGTTATTTACGTGTTAGCGAAATAAATATAACTTCTTTTACAAAAAAAAAAAAAAAAAATGCACAACATCGACGATATTTTGCAGTTGTAATCCCCGACAATCAATTTATGTTTGCATACACAACAATTTGTTTACAATATTTGTTTAACATAAAAAATGCACTTATTATAAAATATGTCAAATGGAAACTAAAGAAAAAATGAAACGGGAAGAGGGGAAGATTAGCGGAAGAAAATTAAATGCGATTTACGACGAATAATGGACGCTTCTTGCATATGGTAGGTCTATGAAAATCCTTTCATTTATTTATATTACTGTTATTTGAAATTTTTCTAGTCTTGACAAAACTTGAGTGATATCTATTTTCGAATTTTTGGTTTTCTTCCGCATTTTTTTTTACACCGTTATTATTGCATTTTTGCGATTACGTTAAATACAGTCGTAGGAATTTAGATGGATAATTGCCAACTTCCGCCCATCCGGTTATATGGCTTGGTGATCTTTATCTCTAAATGATCGACGGACAGAGTTGAAATCATATCATTTCGAATGATACTTTCTAAAAGAATTATTTATTTTTATAATGAACAATTATTTTACTACACATTTCCTTTTCGGCGAAATGTATAGAAACAAAAACTATAAACACATCTGCTCTCCACAGACATGTGTATGGCGATCCGCAAAGCTGTTAGCGTTGGTACGTATTGATACAAAATGTCCACTTAGGCAACAATACTTTGCATAATTAATACACAATGTAAACCACATGTAATATATTTAAATAAAAACCAAAAAAAGTAAAAAATGCAAAATTAAATATAATTTTAAATAAACTTTACAAACATATAAATACATATGTAGACATATAGATAATGCCACAAATATAAATCGTTTGTCTATGTGAGTTTTTGCATAACTAGGTGTTTAATAAATATTGAATGAATGCGTTTTTTTTTTAACAAAAAATAATTACAAAAAACAATAAATTATTTATGATAATTATTTATTTTGTAACAGAAAATCATTGAAATTGTAATGAATACTGAAAAACGTCATTAACCGCATTTAAAATTTATTCGTAAAACGAATTTTTCTGAAATTCTTTTAATGTATGTTTATATGATTATCACTTTTTTCGTTTCATAATTAAAATTTTTCTACGCGCTACGAACATACGAAGGTTCAACAGATCCATTGTATTATTAGGAACAGTGAGAAATGCATATCTCTTCATAAATATCTGTTTGTTATTTAAAATTCTTCAAGCTGTAAAAACATTTTCGTAATTGATATCCATGGACCATAAAGCTTAAAAGTAGATGAAATTCGCTTACATCATATATATTTCACTAAATTAGATGAAAGGTGCGATTCGCATCTTAGGATGATATAATTGCCCATTAAAAGTGTTAAATTAACTTAGAAGAGATTTACAAGACCGATAAAATTGTGTACTGCTAAGAGTCTGCCATGTTCAATATCCAGACAGCGTCAGACGAAAAGTAGAAAATTGGATGCTTCATTCTTATCCGGTTCTTGGCAGCATAGAGAGTATATCTAACCGAAATCACTTCGGCGTCTCGCAACAAGAATCGCTAAACCAATTTCCAATAATATTTGAGGACATTTTCAATTTATTCCCAACATTTAGAGCTGTGAGTTGCAGATATGAATCCAAAATTTACTTTAAATTTTACACTAGGATGCTCTAAAGACAAACGAGTTTGTTGATACGTCATCACATAGCACTTACATATTTCATATAATGCGTGCCCACCATTCGCCCCAACACGATTGCCTTTCTTTTATAATTACAGTGATTCTTTTTTTATTCAACTCTAATCACCTGCGTAATTTTTTAAAGCACTGCAGCAATGTTAATTTTTTGCTTTAATTTTAACATATTTTTTTTTTTTTTTTTGCACATATCATTGCACTTTAAGTGTTAATGAAGAGATTAATGTTAAATTATATCAGCGTTAATCGTGCAACGATTTTTTTAAATGTGCGGATAAATGGCTTAAATTGAAAAAAATCTGAACTAATCTTTTTAAAATTATTTCCAATACAGATTTACTCAGTGAATAATTTATTAAACAGGTAATATAAACAGATTTATTTTTTTCATTTTTAAAGGAACGGCAAAAGGATGAGTGCAGAGCAATTTTGTCCTTATCGGCGCCTTTCACTTCGCTGAAGTAAGTTAGTACAGTTGTTGTTTTAAGATACATTCTGGGTGCAATTTCATTTTTAGGTATTTGTTATAAACAAATATATTTTTTACAAGCAGTTTGAGCGAAATCATTGTTTTCTAAGCCGAGTCGTTAAATATGTATACTTAAAATTTCCTTTACATTGTGCACAGACTTTCGAATAGAGTAAAGCAGTAAAAATGTACTAGAAATTTGCAACTGATTTATACCATCCTCACCGACCATCGACAGATATGGCTGACAATAACATTGACAATAACTGACGCCATTGTAATCTTAAAGAGATCGCTTTAAACTTGACTTGTTACGCAGCAATTGTCAACTAGACATTTTAGTAACAGGATTCGGAGTAGAACTTTCTCCGAACTCTCGCGTGCAAGTAGTATAAGTGAGCGCGAAGTACCATACATGTTTCTTCCTTGTTAAATTCAAAACCTAAGTATTTAACAAAATAAACATTGTTTCTTGTGGATCCTTTACAATCGTTTACCCCTATGTTCCGTGTATGATAATATCTCCACGCTGTTTACAGGCAACTCAGACATTGGCAATTGCTACTGCAATGACCACTATGAAAATCTATTTATGTCTGAAAGTTTAGCTTCATTAACCGAAGTATTATTACAATGAGTAAAAAATGAATTAAAATTAATATTAAAATTAATTGCTCGTCCTATTGTTTTGCTTACCTATGATAAAGGATGCAGACGAATTTGTGGCAAGATTAGGAAAAATCCCACCATAAACTTATCGTAAAAGCAACAAAACCAACTGAACAGAATGTAAGAAAAGAAGCAATAACTTTTCAGCCACAATACTTTGTTAAGTCTACATCTTTTTCCTATTAAGGGCTAATGCTGGAATAAATTGTTTACATTAGCTCAGTAGGAAG
The DNA here is from genome assembly GCF_014805625.2 of Glossina fuscipes. Taxonomy (NCBI): domain Eukaryota; kingdom Metazoa; phylum Arthropoda; class Insecta; order Diptera; family Glossinidae; genus Glossina; species Glossina fuscipes. The sequence goes on along the minus strand of NW_023998450.1, from coordinate 220,110 downwards.
TGAAAACTACGGCATAAAAAACAAAAAACAAAAGAAGTATAAGCAGAAAAAAGAAATGCTATCAAGGGGACCGCAACTAGCCACAATCTTTAATATCCACAAACTAAATGTATATGTGTGCATACCATCCGTATACTAAACTCATGCAATCTCATAAATGTACACATACAGCAATTATGAAAGAAACTAAAATGATACTCAGGTAACATAGTGAACAGAACAGAAAGGCTAACATAACGCAGTTTTCGAGTAATAGCTATCTATAGCGGCAAAGAAGCGAAAGAGTAGCGAGGAAGCAAAAATATTGCATTAGCCATTGAAAACAACAAAAAAGGCAAGAGAGAAGGAAATCGTTAAGGAAGAAAATTTGGGTAATTTCACGACCAGCCAAAAGATATTATCAAACTAATACATTATTGCCAAGTTATGACTTTCGATAACCAAGTTATAAATCAGCATTTTTCGTGCTGTACGCGAAGTCATGAAAAATAACTGATACCTTCCAAAAACTTTGTTTTTTGGCTTCTTACGAAAATTAGCAAATGTATCACAAGAAAGACAAAGTAACAAACAGTGTTAAATTGAACTCAGTATCCAGTGAGTGAATCCACTATAAATTAAGTTTAGCTCAAGCAATATATGGAACAGAGCCATTTAATTAGTTTAATACCGGTTGTAAATTACCGTTGTCGTCGATTTTTTTTTTTCTTTTTTTGCTAGTGCCGTTTCTTGTCTATTGGCAAATTGTTCTACATTTCGTTTAATTTCACCACAATAATAAAAGTTTTTACATTCTTTCTACTAATGGAAAGAAGGACACTCCAGCGATATAAAAAAAAGAATATATGTTTATTGCTTCAAATAAATTTAGTGTGATATACAGGATGCCACGCAAAAAACGTCCGATTATTTGTCTTCAATTACAACTATTATTAAGGATTCGGAAAGACCTAAAGCCTCAAGCCTCATTTAACCAAGTTATTAGTAGATTCAACGGAATGTGCTTTTTTCTATTTTTTGCGGATTGCTTCTAAGTTAAATCATGAAAAGTTGCTTTAAAAGCTTGAAACTTGAAATAATATTTTTCATCGAATTAGCGATAATAGTCTTTCATCTCGACAACTTGCCACTACAGCTAACTACTACTAAATGAATCGGTCTGAAATTATTTTCAAAATTTGAATTTTGACTGAAATGTTTAAAATGTCAATAGCAACTCTAAGGAAAAGTTAATATTCTTTTCAAACTTAACTTTGAGGGTTTGACGATGATTTCTTAACGTTCGAATATTAAAATCTAACAAACTGCCAACATACCTTTCCGACTCCCTGTAGAGTGTTTTTTTTTCTTTTTTTGTATACCATACCTCTTAAGCTACTACTAACTACTTTACATCAGGCACATTTTTACTTATGGACCATTAAGAAACCGTATTTAGATAGAGACGGCCATTTGACAATTTATATGTAGAACGGCAAACAATTACTGTCTCCAGCGATTATAATAAACTCCTATAACAGTGTTGTCACTTATTTACAGCATATAAATCCAGTGTAGTACAGAAGGTGTTGACTTTGGTGTTGAATGGTAGAAAAAGGCAACAAAAACAATTTATATTTCACATGAAGAAAAGTGGCCATGGAAGCGTAGCAAGAAAGCTAAGGGAGGTACTCGTCTCAGATGATATCTAATCGACGAGGGCATGATAAAATTGTCTAAGTTTTTGTCTGGTGGTGAATGTGCCTATCAATGAGGTGTTCTTTAAAACTGATTTTTGCTAATTACCACAGTATCAAGAGATTAGCTTTTATTTAAACTTGTGCTGTATTTTTCTGACTTTAGACGTGATGACTCCATTTAAAACTCTTAGCCTAATTAAAAGTTTTTATGTTGCGCACTTATCCCTATATCTGGTAATACAAATACTACAACAAAGTCGATGCGTTCACACCTCTCCATATTAACGTGAAGAGAATAAGAAATTATCAAATTTGCTGAGCTCTTAAACGAAACATGCCCGTTACCTAATAGCTTTATTTAGCAAAACAACAATAAAAGCCAATGGATTAGAAAGGAAGAAAGTCGATAATGTGAAACAAATATATAGGTATCAAGCACCGCAGATTTAAATTAAATTGCTATAGAGTAGATTTGTTTGTTGTTATCGCTGTTGAATCCAAGGAATGTCTTCTAATGTAATTATCATAAAGTAAACACAAATACTAAAGTAATTCACAAAAGATTCTGAATAACATTTTTTTTTAAGTTTAAATTAATATATAGAGTACATAATAATTTAAACTTCTGCAACGACCACAGCGGTATAAAGGGTCAATAGTTTCTCGTTTTTGTTATAAAAATCCTAGCAGATGCAAGTTTTCAATGAAATTTTAAATTAGTTACAACGATCATGCGGCCATGTTACTGTCTACTGTTAAAATTCTTAGTCTTGTACCAAATAAAATACTATCAAAAATTACATTGTAGAAGCTAAACAAACCTTAGGAAAACTTTCAAGATTTGACATAAACGTGCATTGGCTAAGCATAGAGAAGATATCAAACGTACTTATTTCAGACAATTTTCATTAAACCAACACAGTAAGCAAAATTTCGAAATCTGCTTAAGTCTACTGTTGAAAATTAGAAATAGTTGAAAAAGCCTTATTTGTGGGCAGAGGGACGTACAACATGACGTCAAAAAAATTTACGACGGTCAACTGATTTGTAAAAGACATATGCATACATATCAATTTTAACAAACTAAATCTGCATTCCTACTAATTCTTTTAGTCTAATTTTTATCAGAAAATAGTAGAAATTGGACCTTGTTGCCACATAAGCGCTATATTTGCATAATAATATTCAAAATAAAATTTTTCATCCATTTTTCGCAAGAAATATTAAAAATCCTATCACTTCCTTTCTTTTCGTTTTCTCGATTGTTTTAAGTTATGAAGAGAGAACGGGAAAGTCACTTAATCGACTATCTCGACAACTGATTGAGCACAAAAATGCCTGGACCGAACTTAATAAAGAAATATATAGAAGGATCGCTGATGTGAAGTTAGCCCACTGTACTTAGCCCACATCTTAGCAAAGACAAAAATGTAGGCTATCTTCACATTTGGTTTATGCCTCTGCTAAGGTAATTGTTAATAGAACGCTACAAAATGATTGATGATGGAAAAACTAATAAAAATAGGAATACAAGCATAAATAAATAAGCAATTATATAGAAATGTTATTAGAAATTAAAAAAAAATTTTTTCTTGTACTTAACATATAGGACTCGTACAGGGTAGGCGAAAATTTGCAATACGTAAAGAGTCTATAAAAAATGTTTACGAATTAGGCCATGCTCAGGTTTTTGATATGTCTTAAAGGACGCTAAAACCTATCAGAGAAACCTAATTTCATTACCCTGGTCTCGGCTCATCACTCCGAAATTCGCCAAAAACCGGCACGTTCCATATACACAAGACCCTAAAGGCAAAATGTTGCAATAATGTTGCCAATGTTTTTGGTTTAGCTGCTAAGGACTGTTCGATTTTATACACATAATTTTCTTGTCTTTTTTCAGCATGTATGGTTAAGATTACACATTACGGGCATATGTTGGCAATAGTAACACGTTTGTCCATACACTTGCTTAAGAAGGTATATGCATGTTATTAAGTTTTTTGCCATTTTTCTAAATATGAATCCCGTATAATTTTGTTCCATACATTCCGTAGGCATATCGGATATGCGCTATGGCAAAAATGCTTGTGTGCGCTTGTGGTTGCCCTTGAGTGCCTGCTTTTTCTTTCTCATTATTTGTATCGGTAAAAACTCAGTTTGTGAATTTTGGGTATGACGGCATATATTCTAGGATTATGCCCTTTAACTTATTTTATTTAAAGATAATATGGCACCTAAAGTAATTACAATATAATTACAATAAGTAAGTAAATCAAATAATCAATAAGTAATTTCCTTAAGCCGGAGATTTTGGAAAATACTAGAGGAAGCACATAACGATTTTTAAACATGGGTTTGAGGATTGCAATTTCCAGGTTTATTTCAATTTGGTTTATGAATTCATAAATGATGGGGGACTGTAAAATTTAGAAATTATGTTAATTTATTTACATTGAACTCATTTCAGTTCAATATCAATTTTTTATTTCAATTTATTACAGTTTGCCCCACCACCGTGAGGTATTGCAACAGGCACGTTAGTATTTATTTTAGCATATATTCTCCTTGCCTATACAACGTTTTAAATATTATTATTTATTATTATTATTTTAATTTTAGACTAATGAAATAAATTCTTAGACTAAAAAAAATACATTGAGCACTAACAACCCAGGCTATCGGCTCTAATTTAAATAAATGTACATTAGATAATGAGCTTAGTAGTATTAATAAAGTAATATATTGAATTGATATTCTGTTCTGAAGCTGATTGTAGAATGTTCAAAGGGTTGATCGTTCCAAATGCAATACTTCTAGCCAAGGCAAAGTTGAGGCGGTCGCAGAGAATGTGCTTCATAGTAAGAATTTGTCCACAATAGCAGATTGGGGAAGAAGACTTCTTCAGGATTCATTGGTGAGTTGCAATTGTATGATCAAGGCGAATTCTCGAAAATGTTTGGATCTTGGTTTTCTCAACATTTGTTGAATATAAAGGTGGAGTTAATTGAGGGTTAATGGAAGAGTAGTGTTGATGATGGTATGGTAAATTTCTTTCTGCCATTTTTTCAAACTGTTCCATGACATCATCCTTAATTAGAGGAGTAGAAGCAGCATACTTTGCCGCTCGATCAGTCTGCTCATTTCCCAGTAAACCGATGTGACTTGGTACCCATAACATTTTAATTTTTCCGTCGCGTGTAGTAATTATATTCCTTAATTTGTTGATGGTGCTCCATCTCGAAGTCGAAGGGTTCCGATTGTAATACAGACAAACTGTCGGTAACAATGACGCTCTTGAGTTTGTTTTTATGGGCAAAGTTCGCAGCGTGAAGGATAGCTCTGGCTTCGGTTATGAAAGCTGAAGTACTTTCGTGAAATATGTAGTTGACAAGAACCCGTCCTGCAGCGTCTCTCACCGCACAAGCGGGAGGCAGACCAGAAGATTTTGAGCCGTCTGTGGAAAAACGATTCCAACCAGTACTCTCCAATACTTGGGTTTTTTCAGTTATTAGATTTCTGAAGACGTAATTTGGAGTATCTTCTTTCTTGTGCATAGACAAAAAAAAAAAAAAAAAAAAAAAAAAAAAAAAAAAAAAAAAAATAACACCAAAAGAGCGGGAAATTTTTAAGGGAATGCTCAATTCCTTTGTGACGCACAAACAACGGTTAATTGCAGATGGTGACTTTGGAATTTTCTTCGCAATAATAATTTTTCTTACGTCATCACCGAGAATGGATTTGTTTGAATTAAGAAGCTTAGGGGCTATTTTAGCTTTTAACTCATACAGTCTATTTTCTAAAGTTGGGAGACTAGTTTCAATTGAAATATTATTTATGAGCGTCGTCCGAAAAGCATAATAACTTGCTCTGACGGATTGGTGATAGTGCAGTTTAAGGTTGTTGATATTAGATTTGCAGCTATTGCCATAAATTATCAAAGCGTAGTCAGTCTTGCTTAACACAAGCATTTTGGTAAGATGAGCAATAGTGTTAATATGCGCATGGCTTCTCCAAGCAACGTACTGTATGAAATTTACCCTTGTTAAAAGGGAGTTTTTTAAACGAAGACGATAATTGTTGGAAAACGTGAGCCCGAGAACATGGAGCGTCTGCACATTTAGTACTGGTAAGTCTTTAATATGCATCAGTAGGTTTCCTGCATCGCACATTTGTTTTCGACAAATGTGCATTTCTTTTGATTTTTGTATAGAAATTTTAGGCCCTGACGAGTTTGCCCATGTGGAGATCTCTTGTGCAATAGATTCGAGGATGTTGATTGCTTTCGTATTGTCTTTTTCTTTTGTAAAAATGTATACATCGTCCGCGTAGAGACAATGTTCCACTCTTGGTACACGGCAAAGAATTTTGCTAATTTCGTTGAAGGCGATGTGGAAAAGCGTGACAGAGAGAGGAGATCCTTGCGGAATGCCATTCATTGGGGGAAAAGAATCAGAGAGATGATTGTTGATTCTAACTTTGAACCGTCGTTGCGACATGAATGAGCTGATGTAGTTGCAGAATTTGGGTCCAACATTCCATGATTTCAAGAGTCTTAAGATAACATCAAGACCAACTCTGTCAAATGCTTTTTCGAAATCAATTGAGACAATTGTTACATGATTCCGTTCGAAAATTACTTTGTCGTGAAAAAATCAATATGTAAAAGAGAGTCGATGCACCCTCTACCCAACTTGTTGCTTTGTAATCAGATTCTTGGACTCAAGAAACCAAGATAATTTACATCCCATAATCTTTTCCAATACCTTTGAGAGGCAAGATAAAAGAGAGATAGTCCGATGCGATGGAGGCATTTTTTGACTTAGGAATTGGAACAACTGTAGCCATTTTCCACATGTAGGGTATATGGACAGTCAAAAAATACCGTATTATATAGGTCCAGTAATTTCTTTTTACAAGACTTAGAAATAGCGCTGATCATTTGGAATGACATGCGGTCTAGACCAGGTGTACTCCCCTTCAAATTGGAGAGACAACTTCCAAGTTCTAAGGTGGATATTCAATTTTCCAGGGACATGGCACAGCTATCAATATTATTTGAAAGAGATATTGGAGTGCTTTTGTTTTCGATGAAAGCACTGGAGAAGTTGCTGTCAGAGGAGTATTCGCACCACATTTTCCAAAGTAATTAGAAATCTCATCTGCATCAGTTAAAGTTCCATTAGGAGTGCAGATGGCAGAGATTTCGTGCAGATTTGAAGTTCCATTAAGCCTGCTGATTTGGTTCCAGACACCTTTGATTGATGTATTTCTGTGAATTCCTCTCGAAAAAAGTTCGAAACTAAGTGCCTTTGATTTTCGTAGTTCCTTCCTGAATAGAGCATTGGCCTTTTTGTATAATAACAAATAATCCTGATCAGGACATCTCTTAAAGCAATGCCATAGATCCATTTTATTTTTCCTCAGAAACGAAAGCGTGTTGTTTTACCAAGGAACCCTAGCTCGTTTAAAAGAGATGTTGGATTCAGGAATAGAAACATGAGCAGCCGTGCGAATCGCTTTAGACATAATAGCAGCATCATGGTTGCAGTTCCCGTTAAGTGGCTTTGAATTCAAAAATGACTCCACCTGTTTGGAGTAGTTGATCCAATCCGCTTTATCTAGGAGGCCTGTTTTACTGGAGTAACAGTGGACGTTGAAAGTTTAAGATCGATTATGATTGGAAAGTGATCGCTATTATGTAGATCATCAAAAATAGACCAGGAAACCAAAGGAAGAAGTGATGGAGAGCAACATGTTAAATCAATATGTGAAAAAGTTTGATGAGTGCGTTGGTTTTCCATCATTTAAAACGCAGAGATTGGTTTGAATGAAGGCCCTTTCTAAAAAAGTACCGCGAATGTTGTTCACTGTTGAGCCCCAGATGGTATTCCAACTATTAAAGTCGCCGCATATTATTAATGGGTGGCACAATACGGAGAATAAATTGTAGAGTTCTTGCTGAGAAAACGATTGCGAAGCTGGGATATAGAGCGAAAGCACTGTAAATTTTATGTTTAATATTATTTGTATGGCTACAGCTTGTATGTTTGAGCTAAAATTTACGCGTTTGTGAGGTATATTTGATTTTATAAAAACACCAACTCCTTGTTTGGAATATGAATTTTGATCAGCATTCGTGAAGTATCCAGTATATGATTTGGGTGG
>NW_023998450.1:151534-212253 GCF_014805625.2 Glossina fuscipes | reverse complement strand
AGTAGGATTAAAAGAGCTTCTACAATGGGTTTCTTGAAGCGATAAAAAGTTGGATTAAAATCACTTGTGAGTGTACGGAGTTCATCAAAATTATTAATAAGTCTCTTAATGTTCCATTGTAGAATTTTAAAAACTTTATTTAATTGTAATGACATGGAAGCAGAGTGGAAGGAGGATTAGGTTGCCATGTCAGCGTCTCTGTCGAGAAGGTCGCTATAGGAATTTTTCGTTAGTGATTTATTCTTACCAGCAGAATAATCTGTACTTAGGTGGTTTGGTACATTTCAAGCGCAACGAGAGAGCGCACGTGAATAATTTGGAATTGAAGGTTAATTAATGGATGAAAGAATGGGTTGATTACCATTTGGTTACATATGGATTTCTTTCCCGGTATGTGCGTCGCGCTTCGCTCATGCTACAGTAATTTTCTGTCTTGATTTTTAGTATTTCACGCATCTGTACAAAACGTGAGCATTGTTTGTCTAACGCTGAGTGTTGATCATTGCAATTTATGCGGAAACTACGGGTACAGCTTTCAGCATGTGGAGGAAGTGTATCTTTTTGCCGTATGACCCAGGCGTTGGCAATTTTTACACCTCATAGGATTTCGAATGTATAGTTCTACTTTACATTTATACCACGCCACATCCTTTGAAGTCGGGTAATGTCTCTGAAAATGGTTATAACACAATTTGGACATCGCATTCTTTTAGTATTTGTATCGCAATTTAGCATGAGATTTAGTGGCAATAACTTAGCTTTTTTGCTTTTGTGTTCATAATTAGTTTGTTTTATATGTGCGCAGTTGCTCATATTATGCAATTTCAACACTTATTTTACATGTGCGTTGTTTATTTCGGAATAAAAAGTTACTTGGCGAAGACATTTTTAGCGAAACCACGACCCGTGAAAAATGTGGGCTATCTTGGTGGGCTATCCTCACTTCACTGAAGGATCTGTCTCAAATATACCACAAGGTGCATAGAATTTAAGAATATTAAATAAATGTTACTCATACGTCACATTATTTATAACTTTTTGTGATAGTTGAATTCCACTACTAAATAACGTCCTCAAGAATATATAAAAATAATGCACTTAGTAGATTTGAATGTCACATTAGCTTTGTTTTGCGCGTAATAAATAATAAGATTTGTGGCCTATAGATGTAGATTATTAATCACACTGCACAATAATGAACAAAATTGGACTATTTAAAAAATTCGCTTGGAGAAGTTCGATTGGAAATTGTATGTTATACTCTAGCGCTAGATGAGATTATAACTCCCTAAAAGCAAGCTGTTATTCCAATTGTTTTGAGGCAGCCGGACGCAAACTCCTTAAAAATCCGACGGGCTTCTTCAAATTTGTAAATTTCAAATGAAAAGTAAAAGGATGTCCTTCCGTCATAAGCTTTGGAGATTTCCAATGACCCGATGTGTTTATAATAACTAAGCTTTTTGCAGATTTTTTTGGCGAATGTTCAAATACTTCGTCTGCGAATTACCCGTATTCGATAAGGTCCTTTGACATTTTTCCGTCTATGTCTTTCTCCAAAGAAGAAGAATTCATAGCATTATCAGCGTTGGTAACTTGCTGATGGGGTTCCATCTTCTCCACCCTTGTGCTGATTTACTGTGCTCTCCCCTTACACAAATTTTTAATGTCTGTTTGAAAAGAGTTTCTTTTCGATCGGTTTGGAAGAGTAGCTTTATTTTAGCCTTTCATTAAAGTGGTTCTCGAAAACTTATTGAGAAATACAGGGCAATTGCCAAAGTTAGCGAACTGCCCAAACTACTTGAATCACTAGTAGCAAAAAGGCTTACTTCAGTTTCAGGATCAATTATATCGCACTATCAGTACGGTTTTCTAAAAGAAAGATCAACGACTACCAATAGGAGGCAATTTCCGTACTAAACTTTTTCAGTCTGATCTTGAGAGCCTGTGCTCAAATTTAAGAAAATGTCTTCAAATGATGTAAAAGGGCGCCCTCTTATTGTAGTGTTGATAATCACATTCTGGAAAATGTTTACAATTGCAAAGAATTAGGAGTTGTATTTGTAGGATTTCAAGACAATTTGTGCTTTTGCAGTTACCACACTGCAGTACCAATTATGAGTTATTCAATCCGTTGCGGGTAACTTATAAAATGTTCAACGATCATTGCCACTTGCTTGATTTGTCCGTTTTCTCCGTTAATAAGATGAACAGCATTATAATACGGAACTAACTGCTAAACATTTTTGATTTACTTGTGTTTGATTGCGTATCATCAATATTTTTATGCAATATATTTCTCGAGCTTAATACATTTAACATTTAAGATTATTAACAAAAGTGCTATTATTATTAGTGCTACCTTTTTCAGCATATCTTAAAAGGTTTACTTTTGATCAAAATTTGCGAAGAATACTATATCGAATACGAACTAATGAGTCTTATAATCACTAAATAAATAGATGTATTGGGAAGATATTTCGCAATAGCAAACCAATAGTGAGATGTAAGACCAAAATTAATTAAAACAAAGAAGAATTTTTTTAAATGTACACGTAGTTTAAAATGTTTACGGCAAGATTTAGTTACGCGTTGTTAGCCACCAAGCACCTAATACATATTGTTGGTTTCTTTCAACTTGCCTGAAGGTATGTGGATTTTCCTGCGCATAATAGTTTAATTTTAACTTATAATACATATATTAACCGTCATACTAGTTATGATAGTTTAAGAAAATAGGTAAGCAGCTGATCGTTACGATGCTTGTAGTTGAGTATTGAACAAATAAATAAATAAATGATCGATTTGTGTTCTTAGAACTTTTTTATAATATATTCCCAAATTATTTGAACGAAAAGATCGATAGATCTCTTGATTTCTTTTGCATTCAAATAGAAAAATAAAAAATTGTTCATAGTTACTATTTTAAACCGATAAACGATTTATATATATCAAATTAGCCTTATTGCATAAAATAAGGTATACATAGTAATTTAGAAATGTTCACTTGCACGAATGTTTACAATCGAATAGGTATTCGCACTTACAGAGGCAATACAAGTGCAATAATATAAAGGTGAAGATATGTGAAGTCTACATCATAGAAAAGTCATGCACAATCGCTGAACAGTTTAACAAAGTTCTTCGAAATTTTCTAATTTCAATTTTGATCATCTTCAGTTGAAACCATTTAATCTCTGATGTTAATAAGAAATTAATTCGTCTTTCAATTTCAAAGAAGCATTGCATTCAAACGGTTTACAATTTATATTTTTAAGTGAATGTTTATGAGAATTTTATAACTTTTTTCCTTTAATTTTTTGCAAGAGACATGTAAAATGAATAAAGTTAGTCAATATTGGGGAGGATAGAATTGTGTTCGGCTGTGTAATTATTCCCGTCAAATAAGTTGTTTCTACAACTTTTAACTGCATTTTCGAAAGAACAGTAAAGTGGAAAAGTAAGTGATGAACAGTAAAGAGTCGACGACAATAATCAACAAAGGCTTTCAGCATCTACAACACACATATTTGAATGCAAGTAAGTAAGAGTGTGTGTAAACTTTCTACACATATATCAAAATGTAGGTAATTCACCTATCCGTGCATGGCAGCAAGTAAATCCTGCAATGCACGTGTTGTGCATGTGTTAAAGAATTCTTTAAATATTTTTGACGTAACAACGGATTATGGTTATGAACTGACAGTTAGTCAAATCAGAGGCTGAGGGGGGACTAAAGAATCTGTATGAGAATTCATAAAAACCTAGTTAAAGTAGCAGAAGCAACGATGATTATAATGCGTTTGCTTGAAAAACTTTGGTTAGTTATCTCAAGTGGGTGCGGTTTTATACGTGCGTTTTATCAACTGTCCCTTTCGGAAAAGCAGAGAGTTTTTAGGATAAATTGCCACATATATTTCTCACATATTTTTCTTAACTCTTCATTCGTACTTTTTCTAACAATTTTATTACACTTTATATTTCAAACTTTGTAGTCTTGTTTTATTTGCATTGTTCTGCATGTTTTCTTTCTTTAAAAATATGTATTTTTTTTTTTTTTTTGCAAAAAATATGAGCCGGAAAAATGTTGAGTGCCAACAGCATCAAACATCAACAGTCAGTCGCTTCTCGTCTTTCGTACTTCCTTTCTTTGTTGCTTCTCCAGCAGCCTAGATAACAATTATGTACAAAAACATTTCACAAAAAAAAAAAAAAAATTTTTATATATGTTAACAGAGAAAGTGGAAAAAAAGACAAATAAGAAAGTTTCATTCGTGTTAAAACGAATCGGTAATACCCACTATTTTCAATCATTCTATAAAAAAATTTCAATGACTTTTTTGTTGCTTATGACAAGAACGGTTGCAAAACTTCGAACTAACCTTACTGTGAACTTTTGCAATAATCTAGCAAAACACATAAGATGGATTTAGGATCGACGTCTATGTTCCAATTTAGTTTGACGGAGAAATGTTGGCCATCTGTCTTTGCTCTTTTGTTTGTCACGAGTGTGTGTATCGATCGACTGGAGCTATTTTTTCACACTTCTGTTTAGATTTCGTAAGTGAAAAGTTGAACCAAATTTCCATTGATATTCGCTGTTAAATCGTGATTCTTTACAAAAATTAAAAATAAATGTTTTTCTGTTGTTTTATGGTTGTTTCAATATGCGAGCTGGTCTAAGCTTTTCCAAGTCTGAGTTCTAGTTTTATCATTTCACATTTCATTCATGCGATTCGCAGCGCTTATATACTAACATCTAACTAAGAAGCTCGTTTTTAGTAGTCGTAGTCGAAAACTAAGGTGGATGGGCCTTTTAAGGATGGGTGATCGATCTCACTCTCATATCGAAATGCTGCGAACGATATAAAAGCGTTAGTAGACTTGCGACTTTTTATGTTACGTATGAAAAATACAAAAGCATGTCATAAGCATTGAAATGAAAATTTAAAAATTGTGAATATTGTGAGAAAAAACTAAAAACAAAAATGATTAAAGAGTTGTTCTACATTTTGTTTTAAATGAAATTTTTACCAGTTTTGTTGCCTACAAGCCAAACGCAAAATAAAAAAAAAGTTATTTGTAAAATAACCAGAGCAAATGAAAGAGAAGAGAAATGAAATTGTATCACTTTCCGTTATTCTAGGTTATGAGTTGGCAGAAATAAAATGCTTTTGTTTAAAAAATATGCTGAGTTACCAATTTTTTGTTATGTTTAAATAAATGTATGAATTTATAATTATTAAAAATTTTTAAATTTAATTCACTCATTATTTTTCCTTTGTTTTTTGTATTTAAAATTATCGTATCGAATCGCTACTACGTCTAGATGACAAGTGCAAAAAAAGAACCAAGCGGTTTTACTTCTCGAAGTAAAAAAGCATTAACGGCGCCTTACATCATATACAACTACATTGATCGATTGTGTCCGCAATCTGATCAAGCCATTAAAAGGTAGGAAATAACTGGTATTTCTACGTCAACAGTGTTTATAGATTTGCATTTTCTTTAATTTTTAAATGTGTAATGCAAGCAGCAGTCAGGAAGTGCCGAGAAGGACGAATAGGGCAAGAAGTTCTACAGCGTCCAATTCAGCTGAGTAGACTTTTCAAATGCAATAGACTTGGAGATTGATTTCGACTGATTGCCGATTTCTTTGCCATCTTCTTTGAACGAATGGTACGATGTCGGTTGCTTGCGTTTAGTACCGTATGCAACGTAATTTTATAGTCTAACGTAAAAATGAGTATTAATACGAAATTTTCCGTAAGCTAATGCAAAAAAGCACAATAATATAAGCAGAACTGAAAGACGTCATTTAGTCTACTTTTTTGATGAGAAGTTTTTTTTTTGATTGATTGAATAGATATTTTGAACCTTCAGGATTATGGGAAAATAAGTTGATTATCTGAAAAAAACCTCTTCCTTGAACATTTCGAGCTCTTCCCCAAGCGCTCTGAAGCGACCACCTGTGTTAACTGACTTCCTGTTAGGATTTTCCAGTCCAGTGCTTAAGTGTTGATTTTCAATTTTCCTAATACGCTAAGAAATGTTTCTAGCAATGGTTCGTATTCATGTAAAAACATTTAGAATCACAAACACGTTGACTCATCCAGGCTCATCCAGGCGAGCGTTGGAGGGATCACAGGGTAAGTGTACCTGGTACGAAACGCAGCAAAGTGAAATTCCTCTTTTGATAGAGGCAACAAAAGCAGAAAGAATCTTCGGGAAAACAGAATCGGGGCGAATATTTGAATCTGATTAATTTAAGAGGGGGTCGGTATCGCAGACTAATTACAAAAAAATGAATATAACAAAATATTTATTACAGTAGAAAACTTGTTTATAATACATTTGAACAATGAAAGTAAGCACTTTAAAGACGTGCGTGCCAAAAACGTTCACCTTATTAATTCGAATCTTTGTCAGTATTTGACGATAGGTAAGTTAGGAGAGCTAATATAAATAATGTACAAATTTTTATCGTTATGTCTTTCGTTATTTACAATACTTGTTGGGTTTCCGAAAACAGAGTTCTCTGTGTATATGTAGATGTGTCTTTGACCGATTTGATATATTTTCAAGACTTAATTGCCTCCGTGAACTTTCAATTTGTTTTTCCGAATTTGAAAATTTAACTTGTACGATCGGGAGGATGCTAGCTACGTAGACAGACAATTAATTCGTAGTTCGATATTGATCAATAATACGTGCGTTTTATAGCATCTATGAAGTATCCCTCTGTGCGTTGCAAACGTTTTAGCAAAATGTTCGGTGATAAATATGAAAATTCATCCCGATCGGCATATTGCGGTTACACGAATTGCGTTAGCAAACTAGCGCAGGTTTCCTGATTTATTGTTTCATTTTAAAGTGTTCAATTTATAGCTTTTTTAATCGTTGAAATAAACATTCACAGTTTAAACGTATTTAAGCTATCAATGCGTATGTCACGTTGAAGTATTTTTACAGCATTTTCAGAAACAATTTCATATGCACTCTTCTTTTTTTTTACATCGAGCAGCTATAACACTTTTACTATTATTTTGCTCAAATTATGGATATTTATCCATTTAAAACTAATAAAATCTCCTATAAACCTATTGTGTATGCGGTTTATATTTCCCGTCTTACTATTATTGATTTTCAGTACAATATATAATAGAGTTTATAAATTTAATGGTTGAACTTCTATCTGCATATGTTTGTACAAATGTTTGTGTAGGTGATTATGTTTTTATTGGTTAGTGTTTGTTAAAAAAGAAAAAAAAAAAACTATTAAAAAATATTTAATAGTTGCAAATGCTATCATGTTTTTCAAAATGCTGATATCGCAACGGTTTTTACACATGTATTTGTTTTTATTCTATTTGTGTGCGTACGCGTTTTCTTTTTATTTATTTATTTAATTTGCTGTTTACAAAAATAACAACAATAAATATACATGCTCCGAGTGCATACATATATGCATATAAATTTTAATAGCGTATTCTAAAATGGGTTTATGAAAATGTTATCTTTATTCTAGATACGCAGAATGGCGTTACATACATTTAAATGCATGAGCTATATACAGTTATTTGTTATTGTTGGTGAAATAGATATAGAAAATGGTAATAATTTTAAAATACTATTGAAATTCTTTAATTAACTTTGGTAGATATAATTTTACTACTTATGTTGAATGCATATACTACACTTACGTAACTAGAGTTTGCATGCGACAAATCAAAAAGTTACTTAAACATTATAACCTTAAAAGTTAATAAGGTACCTCGTTCGGTATTTAATTTATGTTTCTACGTACGTACTATCAACAAATCAGCAATGTATATATATTGCCATCAGAACGTCGCCTTGCCAAAATCCCAGGAGCAAAATTTTTCGAGCTCGGCAAGCTAATCTCTGGTTAAAGAAACGCGTCATTAGTTCACTTATCCGCTGCAAAGAAAACATTTCGGTGAAGTCGCCATGTCTTTGTAGCTTTCTCACTTAGGTCTCAGCGGGACACTAAGCCCAAAAGTCAAACATAAGTCCCTGTTCCTCACTATTGCTCATTTATATAATTTACGACAAAAGTAATCGTTTACAATGTCATAACGTTATGAAATATTAACTTCAAATTTCGCTAACAGGTAAAAAGATCTGTAGCGTGTGGCTTACAAGCACGCACATTTTGGCATGCCGACTATTCATATTTTTTCAGCATCTTGGCCTTAAATAATAACTAAGGGGCAGACGGCGAAATAATAGCAGGGGGGACCCAAACTATCAAATTGTCCGAGATACCTCTATCTAAACCATATAGAAATTCCTAGAGACGTCTAAAGTACTTAAAGTGTTGCTATTTTTGTTACAATTTGGATTTGTGCTTTGGAGTGCGATACTTTTAGTTCCACTCTTTGTTATTTCAGTCACGATTGTCTCGTTGTTTACGTAAATAACCCAACAACAACATGTGCTAGAATCTAAGTGTCTCTAACTGTCTGGATCAGACTTCCTTTCATATTCATTTATTAATGAGTATATTATATTGTTAAAATAGCAAGACGTGTACCGTAGTTTTCAAATGTACATTAAGCTAACCATTTTCCCTAAAATTATAAAATGCCTTAAGTAAAACTGATCAGAATTTCCACATATCACATTGTTTGCCAGCCCCAAATATGTTGGCGCCTTCGTGAAAAGTGAGTAAACACGTTATCCACTTCGAACAAAGATTTCTCAGTTAATAAACGCCCTTCGGATATCATTAAAGCGTCAGTGTTTCCATGTAACTTCGATTTTTGGTCTTTTAAAATGATGTTGTGCCCTTTGTTATGTTTCATGGACCTACTTCCGAATTCAGGCGACCAGAACGCTCACCCTTATTGGTGTTTGTACCGTGCCATGTTGAAAATCAGCAAACCGTGTTTCTTTCATTTGTCCCGACTAACACTTTTCTAGCCATTGCTTTGCTTGAGCGATATTCTTTTCAATTAGAAAGCGGTGGTCTATCAACTAAACGAAAGTGGCGAAATCTACATTGCTAAGTCTCGCACGCTAGCCACAAGTGTTACTCGTTAACTATCGATCGGAAAGAAATTTCTTCACGGCTCTTGTGATTGTTGTTACTATCTACAAATCATATGGATTTGTCACCAGTGACGTCATCTATATGGCATCCCACGACCTCATTGAATTGCTTCATTTTTTTTTTTTATGATAAGAGATCGCGACTAATAAATCGCTGGCCGCGGTTTCAAATCTCAAGTGCGGTACAGGCGAACCGTCAACCTTTAAATCTATACTTTGAAAATTTATTTACAAAATATATTGACAATAAATAAATAAATTAATTAATATTTCTTTAGTTTGATGGAGCAGTTATGATATGTATTGATAAAAAGGAACCGAAATATTGGTGAAGTTCCTTTTGATTGTAGTTTGGAACGAGTATATTCGGTTGCATTATGTTTTTTTAATTTCAAGAATCTTTGACATTTTTAGTGAAATTCCGATGGACTAAACGAATAAAATTATGGTGTTATCAAATTGTCTAATGCATTTGCCACACCCATTCTCAAAAGGTGAAATTACAACATGACCTGTATGAAGTGTTCTATTTTGAATGCTTCCGAACTCGCAAAATCATTAATTTTAACATTTTACAACCTATTGCGGAAAATATTTATCCCAATTTCGAGCGAACTACCTTCGGCGATGTTTAAAGTGTTCTTTGACTAACCAAGCCAGCAAATTTACAATAAATGTGATACCTAATAAGTTTTTTACGATACTTTACGTCTGTTAAGGCCAAGTTGACGCACGTCCTAGAGTGTCTAAACGCTGCCTGTCGAAGCATTCTATTCGACCGGACTTACGTACAATTTCTACGAATGAGTTTTGGCTAAGTGAATATTCCTTGTCGTCGATAAAGTTTAGAGACGCGTACGCATGCACGTTCAAAAAGCTTACATGAAAAGATAAAAAATTTCATTTTATTTTATTTTAAAGTTTTACAAAATGAAACTTGGGGTTTTTCAAATTTATGACGTTTTACAGCTTTTGTCTCTACTTCGCTTGTGGTTAAATACATATGTGAGTAGAAGGATACATGTATACATGGAATATTTTACGTTGTGTGTGCGCGTGTCGGTGTATGTGGATAATTTTTGCGGTTAGCAAAAACTATTTAAACGTTAATTTGTTTTTCATGTCTTTTCAATTGTTAGACAAGCTCCGCTACGCTGCTGCTAGCATAGTATAGTATAGATGAACTCAGCCAACGGTACATGCATATCTTGAATACATACGTTAAGAGCATAATGGGCCTGGGCGTGAGTATAAAAGTGTGCTTAAAAAGAATACAATTGCATAACAATATATATAAATTCTATTAATTACTTGTAGGTTAAAAAGCTATTGTTTGTTTCGTGTTCGGTTCTTGCGTTGCTGCTCGTGTGCATTTATGCGGTCAATTCATGAAACACTTCATATTGTAGCCTGGTAGTTGTACATGATAATTGTATTATAAGAGCACTTAATGATTAAATATTTAAAAATGAAAATTATGTTAACATATTTTTAGAACAAGTTGCGATATGTTTATCTTTCTTTTTTATTTTTTTCAAATATATTTTAAATAATATTTGTTCTTTTTTTGCGTTTCTGCAGTACCTTTTTAAATTATTTAAGTTTCTTTCTACGATTTGTTCGAAATTTTCTCGAAAAACGAAAAACTTTGAATAAAATTATTTTTTAGTACTCTTTGACTTCCTCTGTCTTCCTGTCTACCTTTTGCATAATGCGTCGCCGTCATCGCACTTACCACTTATTTGCATGTATATATGCAGGTGCTCCGGTTTTTTTCTCGGTTTACTTTTCTTTCTTGTTGCTTTCGCAGTACCTGAGTTTAGTAGTTTACTCCTACAATCAAGCTTTTAGTGTTATTATGCCATTTATACTATATGGTACTATAGTACTATAGTTATACATTGTTCTTGTTGTTGCTTTTGTTGACGTTCTCATAGATGCATGGGTTGGTAGGTCTGCAAAACATTTTTGTAGCAAAACTTTTACGCCAGAGTTCATTTTGATTTTGTTTTTTGCTGCTATCAACAAGCGATGGCAGAGTAATTTATCGTATTAGTTGCGATATCTAGGAGAAAGCAACGCCTATGGAATATTCTAGTGCGATACTTGTCCGATATATTTTTACCGCAGATTCATTTAAGCCAAGTCCTAAAATAATTTGATGCCATGTACTTGTTGGTAAAAGCTTTTAAGACTGAGAAACGTTGCACCAAAAATTACAGTTGCAGTTAATTTTTAGACCTAGACCGAAATAACATTCTTAAGATTATCAGAACGAAATCATGCCTTATATGCTTTGAGTGCCTTTCCTCTAAAACAGAGCTAAAACGATGTGCTGACGGTGTTGAAAAGTATCCCCGCGTGATAAGAACCTGCCTCAATTGCGATTTAAAAACTGGAATAGGAAAATTGTCTGAAGCCTGTCACTAGCCTTATGAATGAAAAAGAATTATATCCATCGATACGTTGCCATTTAACAGGCATGTACTTCATAGGACTTTATTCTCAATATTTTAACATATCCAATAGCTACGATGTTTGTTGAAACCGCATGTTGAAAACATACAATTTATCCAACTTTGCGTAAAAATAGATGTCCAAAGCAAAGTGTTGCGGCTGTTTGATTGGCTAGGTCATATTCACTTCTCGAAAATGAACTGTAAAAAAACGTGCAAGGTTGTTCATTAAACGGTGGCTGAGAAATTAAAAAATAATGAATGGAAAACATAGAATAACTTCAATAGATGAAAATGAAAATAGGGCGCCCAACAAAAATTCATATTTGCTTGCGGAGCATTACATTGTGCCCATTTTTTTTTTTGTTTTTCTATATATCTGTGGATCGTTTTTAAAAGCGTTCGCATGTACCGGAGATATATAACGATATCTAGAATTCGGTGTTAGCTTTATGTAGTTTCCTTAATGTTTTTTTCTACATCTTGTATAGTTAAGATACGTAGACTATGCGCTTAAAACTTATTCTTACTGCTTAGTTTAGTTTTTGTTGCTTTTATATTTGGAACGAAAGAAAAAATTAGGTTGCTTGGTTGTCACTGAGTATGTGTATATGCTTCTCTGTGAGTATGCAGTATATTTGAAAAACAGCAGTTGGCATATTTTTATAACAGTTGGTGAAAAACTTGGTGCTTTCTAAAGTCGGTTATATTTTCTTCTCTTTGGCTTTTGTTCTTTATTTCATAAAGAAAACATTTTTTAACTAATTTTTATTTTTTTATTTTTTAAAAGAAAATAAACTGTTTTATTTTTTTGGCTTAGAAATTTTTTTACAACTTGCTCCATACAGCTTTTTGTAGTTCTTGTAAAATATTGAAATAGTAAAATATTTCTGAAATTGCTCTTAAGACGAGTGCTTATGGGTAGAAACTTTATTTCGAATATTAAAATATTTTTTGATGTTTGATATACAAAGCTTAGCCATTTAAGTTCCGCTCCATGAAGCACATGCTTAAACAAGGACAAATCCCAGACAAGTGTATTCAAAAGCACATAGTATAAGTGAAAACAAAACACCACTAGCGCGTTTAAAATAGCCCAAACTTTCCGAAGTGTCTGCTTTGCGCCAGAAGGAAAATACATTTTTTTTTTAATTTACTATGTTTTCAAAAGTTAGAATTTTTACAGAAAATTGCACAGATAGCTTTTTATACTTAGAAAAGCTTAGAAAGGCGATATATTAGTCACGCGAAAGCACGAATCTGTCGACACTAAATTTACGGACGTTTTGCGTAGGCGTATTTTTATTGAAAACCGTCAATTTGGCGGACAAATAATATGAATCGTCAGAGTCGCGAAAATTATGCTATGAAGAATGGACATTCCCTGATCGATTGGAAATATGTGCTAGAAAAGTGAGGACGATCTGTTTGCATTAATGCCCACAAACAACCAAGGGAATTTTCCAATTTGAGTCTATAGTCTTCGATCCCGTAAATATACCTTTGAGAAACTAGTACCTAAGTATTCACCAAAACCATGTGTATGTTCGATGGTTCGAAAAATGGTTTCAATTGGTCCACAATTAATGATTAAATAGGTCATTGACCCTTTACATATCATTTTAAGTTCATTGACTTCTTTTTTACATCATATGCTACTACATGTATCACCATTCTGTATATATATATATATATATCTTTTTACAGAAATTCATCCTTTTTGGCGGGTATATTTAAAAGAAATTTTTATGTAAATTTTTAAATGCATGCGTTTTTACTTTATGCATTGTTTGTATTAGTAGTCTTCTCCAATACATCTTTTGCGTATAATATCCGGGCGTGCTCCAAAAAAAAAAAAAAAAACAGTTGACATTTATATAGTTGCTGCATTAAATAATTAAAACCCAGTATATCACATATGAAGGCATTTACTTCCTTTTGTAGAATTTTTGAGCTAGGAATCATAAACGCATCAAATTGACGGAGGCCGTACATTTAGTGTTAAGGTAATCAAATAGTTGAGTAACTAATCTGAATGTAAGCCTGCTTAGTTGAAAGCGTAAAAGTAAAACAACGGTAAACTCGTAAAGCATTCATGTAAGTAAGCTAACAGGCCATCCAAATACTGATTTAAAAATGACCGCAGTGGAAAACTAGATGGATAATTGGATACGGGCACATTTTAAGGTAAACATTTAAACAGGTGCTTGGTTACTCAAGCGTGTATGTAGAAAATTTTTTGGTTTGTTTGCACAAGACTTGACTTGCGTTTACGTAAACCCTTTTGTTAGAATTTTAATCTGAGCAATGCGGATTCTGATACATTTGTATATGAAGAGTGGAAACATAGCGCAATTGTCGACCTCTGTTTAATTGCTTTCCCAATTGAACCACACAAATTATCGTGTAAAATAGCTTTATACACATGGATGTCGCGTTTATTCATAAGTGACCGAAAAGGCATCCGCCTGTTCACTTCAATCAAGAATTTGAACATGCTTGAGAGCAATTAACGCAAATTTCTTCTTCGTTGCATAAACTTATCGACTTGCGGCAAAATCACCAGAAGGAGTGGAGGAATGAGATTTTTCGACAGCATAGACGCGGACAGGCATAAGTTGGCAGAAAAGATTATAGCGAGTGTGTTGAGATGGCCACGGCAAAATCTTCCTCGTCTTTTCTGCGATACAGGAGATAGCGGTCATACAAAATAAAGAAAAAACCACCGCATCTGCGTATGCGTTCCGAATTAGAAAAAGTTAATTGTTTCAATCTCCCCGACAAATGCTATTATTTGCACGACAAAAAGAAATACTGTTGAAAAATAAAACCTAATTTAGCCACAAAGTGATATTTTTTACATTGTTTAGTCTATGCAATGATCACACGACTATATTATACATAATCTAACATTTTTAAGTCTTAATTAGCAAGTCATTGGAGACAAAGATATACCAGTCGCTTTCTATAGAGATTTTAAAAAGCTTTACATTGCATGATCTATGCTCAACGTATCATAATTCTGCAAAGTATCGCTCTTATCCCGCAATGTGTCGTCATATACAATCTTGCATGCCTTCGATTTTGGATAGTTGGCAAAATTTCAAAACATCACACAGCATCTTCTTTATGATAAATATGATATGTATTCCTATTTACACGCATCACTAGCAACATAAAGTACATGAATTCAATGAATTATTTTCATTTTTCCTTTTCTTCTTCATTTATATTCACTCCTCGTTTTCGCTTTCTCTGTCTTCTTGAATTTGCAGAGCCAAAAGCAATCCAAATAAATGATCAATTTCTCAATAATTGTTAAGAGCTTATGACAATTTTCTTTACTTTATTCAAGTTTTTGGTTTTGATATTTTTCTACTTTTGAATGCTATGCTTAAATTATTCATGAAATAGAATTTTTGCATAAAGATTACAAAATCATAAAAACAAAAATATGAGTCCATACAGGCACATTCATGCGAACATACGCTTATTGCAGCAAATCACTATCCCTGACATTCAGATTTGCCAAAATAATAATCAGGAATATTTATTTTACCATTTTAAAAGAATGGAATAAACTAAGTCTGTCTATCCGTTTGTAACCTCAAATATGCATGAACGATTTTGTAGAGCAGAAAAATTTTGCTTCTCTCATTTGCGCTCTTGCCGTCAAAAATAAAAATGAAACTTTAATGTCTTGCATTTGAAGTACTAGATGATGTCCACGGACCAAGTTTCCAAGATGCACCCATTAGCACACATATCATGCAACCAGTTTGCACCAAATTTCGGTCCCAAACAAATATAACTTTCTAAATTAATTTTTTTAAAGGAAAGATTTGCGATAGGTCAGCACTACAATTCGTATACGAAGTATATGTGGATTCATGTTCCCCCGTAAATATGGAAAATATAATTTTTGTTAAAGGCATATGCAAACAGAGTTTATCTCTGGGTCTACATATGTATGGGTATCACGTTTATTGTCATTATGATAATGAAGCAATTTTAATTGATTTTTGTTTATAATTAAGCTTAGCTAAGCTTAGTTAAGGACATGCGTGACTTTTATGCCTATCAACATTTACGTGTTTTTGTGTGCATGAGTATTTTTTTGCGTACAGCTACATACATATATGTACGATATAAAATATGCCGAAACGTTGATTGTTTTAATTTTGAACATATACTTGCGAAATATAACGGTATAAACATTAACGTGTGTTTATATGTTTGCAATACATACAAAATCATTAGTGTTTATTATGACACTGATGAGAACGATGTCGTTTTTTTTTTATTTTTTGCAAATTATTTAATGAATGCCCCTTATTTTCATACACATTGTGTACAGTACGTGCTTATCCATCATTGATTGTTTCGTTTCTGATATGTAGTATATGTGTGCGTATGCATATGCACATATTTCATTTCATTATAGTTGTTCATATTATTCGCAATATGTATGCTTGAGCACCGACGTGGATACGTTTATTTATTGAAAAGATAATCAAAATGAAAACGCGTTGATGCGTTAATAGCATTGAGAAGGTCTGCGTTAATAAAATGCGAAAAGAAAAAGCGACAAAAACAATAAGTTTACTTTCCACTTTCACCCTCCCTTCATGCTTTTCATCGAATGAAACCGTTTTTAAATGATTTCCAGAGATTTCAAAAAAAAAAAAAAATTTTTTTAATATTTTTGTAATTGATTCAGAAATCCTGTTATAACTAATTGGGAAATTACTCAAAGCCATCTTTAATTAAATGTTTTGAAACCATTTTTCTTAAAGTTTTTTAAAAATTAAATAAAATAATTGGAAAGAGTTCAGACGAATCACTGACCCCGCCACCGTAAAACCCGTTTTCTAGATTACTGCATAGACGTTTGCCATGAAAATTGAAAACCTTTGCACCTATGAAATGTTTTAGATTCACGGATTAAGTTTTTTAAAATTTTGTAAGTCCAACACAAAGTAAAACAACAAGATACGATAGAGAAGAAAATGTCGCCAACTGCTATGGAATGTTGACAACAAGGCGCGGTTGTTTTTATAAGATTAATTTCACTTCGCTCCAAATCATATTTACATACCTAGGCACCTTCTTTTTACACCGACACGCGCGCGGACAGAGAGGAACGAAGGATAGAGAGTAGCAAGGTGCGTAATCTATCACACACTTGAACCTTCCTTTTGGTATTAAAGACGGCGAAGCACGTAAGTGAACTTGTCCATTCGTCCATTGATCAGAACCACAGATTAAGATTAAGCAAAAAATTAATAAACAAGTAAGAACACTATGGTGGGGCAATCCCGATTATTACATACCCTGTACAACTTCGCCTTGTACAGTTATTTGTTCGTTTTGGTAATAATACACCAAAAAATATGCATTATTTTCGAGCAAACCCATAATTTTCGTGAAAGGCCGCATATTGGAAGGAAGTTTTTCACTTTCTCTAAGAGAAAGCGCTTCGTGATAGTGTCTACATGCCCTTCATATTTTTGGTGAGACGCTACTATGAATTAATTTTCATAATAAAATATTGAAAATTAACCCTTTTTTATTTTTATTGTTTTACTTACACATGAAACTCAACTAGAATGAATTAACGGTCGAATTCAGTTGGCGCTTAGAAGTAAAGCTTATACTTATTATAAATAAAGACTAGTATAAAGTATACAAAGGAATGTAAAGAAAAGAAAAAATAACATACAAACAACTAAATAATAATTCATATATAAATAAATAAGAGAGAAGAAAAAGCATGTACATAACTATAATTAGAAGCGCACCGATAACTGGCACAGATCAAAGTTGAAAGCTTGGCAACCGATAACAGCAAACAACACTACTTAATTTCCGAATCATAATGAGATACTAAGATTGCAAGTTAGTTTAATATAAATATAAGCAAATCGAGCGTATTAACCAAAGTTGACCCGATAGATTGGAAAGAATCCGATATTAAAATGAGGCGGTAAACACCATTTGGGTTTCTGCAAACAACTTTGGACAGATTAAACAGCTCATAATTATATTTACATTGCCTCGGTTCGATGAAAAAAAAGTACCTAATGAAGCGGTTAGAGAGCGGTTAGAACGCTTATCTCACCAAATAATGTAGACAAATCAATAGTACCGTTAATTAACTTAACTAAGACGGAAACACCAAAAATAAATCTACGTTTCTCCAAGGACCGTAAGGATAGTAGGAGTATTTCATAAGGCGGCACACAGACAAGCGGGTCTCAACACAAATGCTTAAGGGCAAGGAGATCCCACAATGGAGCATACTCAAGTAGTGGCGTAACTAAGCAAATGCATAGCCTTTTTGTAGTGTAAGGATACTTCAGCACGTTAGACCACCTTAATGAAACCCAGTGCGAACTTCGCTTTACTTAAAGAGAGCTCAATGTGCAAATTAAAACGAAATGTTTCGTCGAATAGGACCCCTAAATCGATGAGCAAATCAACGTTTTCCAATATGTGTGAATCGATGTATAGAATGACTACCTACTCAATCTTCAATGACTTTCTCCTTGAGAAAAAAAGCTTCTTGCATTTTTTTAGATTTATTTTCGTAAAATTTAACGAGCACCATGTAACCAAATTGTTGAACCCACGGTTACGATTCCAGCCAGAAAACAGTTTACCTCGTTAGCTTACATTAAGATATGGTTGGATTGGATGACCGAGGAGAGATCATGAATGTTTAAATTAAATAAAAAAAGGGATCCTAAGCGGCTGCCTTGGGGGGTGGCAGACTTCACGGGAAATTTATCCGAGGTGATAAAGTTAAATAGAACCCTGAATGATCTGTTATGCAGATAAGAGCTTGTGGAGAAATATAAATATGGAAGGGAGAAATATAAAATTTGATAGCAAATGCTGACTAATAATCCAATCAAACAATTTAGGTAAGACACTCAACTTGCCAATGCCTGCATAACTCTCAACGTGATTTTTTCGCATGTGAATTGAAATAAGTAAATTACTCAGAATAGCTGGGTTTAATACTTTATAATTCATCTGAGTAGCCGAAGGCGAGGAATCGTGACTAGCAAGTCAATGGTCGTGGGTTCGAATCTCAAATGCTGTAGAGTTTTTAATACAAGTCGATAGCCTTAGACGCTAGTGCTTTTAAGAGTTTAATCTTAGAATTTATTTCTCTGGCGAAATTAATAATAATAACAATAATAATAATACTTTATAGAACGACGGTAGCAGAGTTTGAATATTCCTGGCAGAAAAATCGAGCATAACGAGTGAAAGATGAGATTTAAGCAGTAAAATATTGATTTTATTAAAATCGTTCAGCGGACCATGATGAAAAGTGGACTGCGATTTACTCTTATCTCCGCGAAATTGTAAAAGCAAAGATCAAGAAGTCCGTCATTACAGCTAGGGTTACGTTTGTAATGAAGTAAGTTACGACCAAATATTTCTTTGAAAAACACAATTTCAGATGCTGAAGTGGGGACCACACCGCCAGAATTATCACTATAACACCAAGTGAATTGTGGGAAATTGAAGTACCCAACGCTGTGACTATATCAGCAGGTTTAGACTTTTCGCCCACTTCACAAATGAGCGCAGCATGTTTCTTATAAATATAAAATAAATGTGTTGGAGCACGAAGGTGGGTCACTCTTAAATCCTTCTGGGTATTTCATATGGCCGCACTAACTTAATTTATCCTGCATCAATAGCTGTGTAAGCTATAGAAAAGGAAGTTGAAGACAAAAAAAGGAGTTAAGTGAATACCGTTGAGGGAAGATGCGCAACTGAACGATCAACGTGTAGTGCAAATAAAATAACAAGAGAGGGAGAAAGAAAAACTTTCCTGATATTTTCTTATTAGGCTTAACTGATGTTTATCTGGAACCCTTTAACGCAGTAAGATTAACTCCGATGAAACGATTGGGTTGTCGACAATCAGCTTAAGCTTTACTAAATTGAACTTTTTTCTTCGAAACTTTCGATGCTTTTCTTCCATACCTATCTTACTGCGCTGATTGTACACAAAAGAATTGTTTGATTTGAAAATATAATGAAAATATATATTCTCGTTCATATATATATGCACAGACAATAAAACTGTTTTTTTTCTAATGAACTTGTTTTATTATTTCCCTTGCTGACAAAAAACATAACTATTACATTTTCGTATTGCCAAAGTTAAAAAAAACTCCAAGACTGGGCAACACTTTGACTCTTTCTGGTAACTGACTATCGTAGTAGTAGTAGTAGGGGTAGTAGTAGTTTAAAGCGTATTCCACAGTAAAGAGCTAAAGGTAACTGACTATCGTAGTAGTAGTAGTAGGGGTAGTAGTAGTTTAAAGCGTATTCCACAGTAGAGAGCTGAGGAAGGTTGACTTCAAATCGTGTCACATTCCACTTCAATTAGAAAAGAAAAATAAATCACAATAACAAAAAAAAAAAAAAAAAAACAAAGTGACTTAGAAGAGTGTAAGAAACGGAAACTACAAACTGAATGAGTGTAGTAAGAGCAATAACGACAAGAATATACATAAGAAGCAAAAACTTATTTTAGAAAATCTCCGAAAACAAACAAAGACAAATAAAACAACCGCAATGACAAAGTTAATAAAAAAAGCTCCGCAAAATATTTTAGGAAAATATCTCCTTTACGTTGGGCGTTAACAAAGTGCTTTTCATCAATTTCAAAACAAAATGTTTGAGGAGCTTTAAGGGAGAAAAATTAATAAGCAGCAACTAGATTGGCTTGCGGACGTAAACCAACAGCCGTGCGGCCGTCTGAGTTGGACGATAAACGACGGCTAAAGTGGATGTAGCTGTAGGGGTTCAGAATTGGAATCTGATTAACATTATTACTGAGATCTGTAATTTTTATATCTTATCCTTCATGTGGTAGCAGGGTGTATTAAATGGGTGCGGAAGTTTGCAACACCACGAAAAACTTGGAATAGACCGCCCTTTTATTATTCCGATAGAATCAGAATCACTTTCTGATCAATTTAAATTTGTTTCTCCGTCTCACTTTCTGATCAATTGAAATTAATCTCTCCGTCTTGTGTTCTCGTGTTCAATCTACAGGCGCGAATTTTTAAGATATTTTGGTGAAATTTGGTATACTTGTGTGGGCTTTGTACCAAAGACAAACGCTACTAAAAAAGAGCTAAATCGGATCATTGCCGATATAATACCTCATTCTAAACAGTGATTGCATGAATACTCGTAGGGTAGTACAGAATATTTAAAAAAGTGGTTTTAGATGTTACACGTTGTTAAAAGGTTGATTGTTTAGGTTAAAGAAATCCGTGAAGATTTAATTCCCTTGATCTTGTAGACACACGCAATGAATAAAGCGTGAGTCATTGTCCACTCAAGATGCCCTTTTATCTCTTCGCTAATTGCTTGGTTTGCTCGCTTCTAACCGTTTAATCCTGCCGCTCAATTGTTCATCGGAGCTTGTTTCTATCTGTTTGTCTGCTAATCGTTTTTTTATTCATTTGCTCAATCGTCCATTCCATTTGTCACAAAGCCGTAAAAATTAAAAAAAAGGAATGAAGTGTTAGAAAAACTCCAGTTCAATTTAGGAATGCAGTTGTAATTAATTTAGAATAATTGGAAGTTTAAAGAAAAATGGAAAGTTCTTACAATGGTAAATTACGATTACGACAGACACCAAGCTAAAGCTTAGCAGCATATTCAAGGTGGCTTTTCCCCATTTTCACACATTTTTGTCTCAAACGAAAGGTGACCAACAGCTAATAAAACCTTAAGTTCTATATAAAGTAAACAAACATACGAGTATTATGAGAACGCTAAAGTTTACTTACGCCATTAATTTCTGGATTCGTACACATCCACACGAGTAAATATTTCAAAGATTATTTTTGAATTCTCTAATTTTTTACAAAGAAAAATTAAACGTTTTCCGAGTAAAATATTTCTTCCGTTTTTCTACAAAACATAAAAACGGGGGCAAAAGATAATGTCACATAAGGACATGTGTGTGACATAACAAAACCAAAGATAACTAAACAGGCCAAAACACATGGCATCGGATACATGAGCAGCAACAAAACCTTAACAATAGAAAAAAATTAAAAATTTTCAAATATAATAACGACAAAAGCAGTAAAAGTGCCAGCGCAAGGGCTTCGTAGGAGTTGTTGTGGTGTGAATATTATACGAGAGGAAAATGTGACTGAAACACCACGTCAGTGTTGTGCATTATACATATGTACATAGAATTGTTCCCGTTCATTTTTATCTTGATAAGCTAACAGTGTTTGCGAAAAAGAAACGTCGTAGGTGTAACTTGTGTAACATGTGTAAGCTATACTTAAGGTCGTGAGTTAAAAATTGCTTATATATGCTCTGAAAGAATGTATAAAGAGTGGAAGAGGAAATGGGCAAGAAGGAAAAAGGAGAAATGAAAGACGTAGGAGCAGATGATTTTAAAATAAATTTTTGCTTAATTTAATGGTTTATATAAAAAATTAGAAAAATGTCAGAAAAAAATTATATATATTTGCGTAGAAATGAGTTTATTACGCTAAGGTGACCCTAATGAAATCTTTCGCCAACATAATCTATATGACATTTATTAAGCTTGATGTTATTGTTAATACAATTTTTATAAAATACCTTGATACGCTTCCAAAATTTATTATTATTGCGATCTGAAAGCAGAATCCGTGGAAAAAATCTTCTATAAGATTCATTTAAGGAGAGACGTGAACGTATTTGTTTACATAAATTTACATAAAAATAAGCCGGCTTACCCGCATTTACGATACATAACAAAAGCAGTTTCATGTCAGGCTTAATAGCACACATACTAACGCCACTCACACCTAAGTAAATTAAATCCTTACTGAAGGTCTCGCATGTGCTGCATTAAAAATTAAATCAAAATTTCCCCCTAAAGCTATCTGCATCGTTAAATTACCTTTTATCAGCTAATACTTTCTAAGAGTATTTAAGTTGAATAAAAACTTTTTATTTTGAAAGCAAATCTTACTGCTTTTATGTTTATTTTTTTTTACTGATAAAAATATGTAAAACCCTTTATATATTAATGGAGTTTTTCTTCTTTTTTTTTTTAAATTTCCAACGTTCATATAGTGATATCATCGCTGAGATGATAATAAGATGAAAGAATAATGTAAAAACTGTCACTTTCACATGAGCTAGCAGCTTTGGCAAATGAATTGTCTTGAAAATTAAAATTTTTTGTCCCTTCCTAGGCTCATAGAAACATCAAGCTAATATTGAAAATTTAACACCCTTACTTTTTAGTTCCTTTAACTTTGTAAATCGAATATAAAACGCAATTAAAACTTCTAAGAAACTACATACAAAAAGCAGGCGTAACATTTAAAGATACAAAGTTTACTGCAAACTCTGAACGAACGTGTGAGCTTTTTATTTTCGGACACAAGATGGAGGGGTCGAGAGAAGTTGCCCTTTTCAAGCCTCTTTCTCCCCTTTGCACAGACTTAGAAAAGTGCTTAAAATTCGGTTTCTTAAAGTTTTTCTAATTATCACGATATGCCTGGACTTTCTCTTATATTTGTGGTTAATCGTACTAAGATTCTTCGAATCTGTGACTATATCGAAAAACTTTCTCATGTTATCATCTGATTGAAAGAAAAAAGGAAAAAAAAGAAAGGAATTGTACAAACCAACAAATCAATTCAATCTTGAATTAACTATACCATTGCTAGAAAAGCCGATATTAATAATAGTAAACTTTTTTCAAGAATAACCTGCCCTTTAAAAAATAAAGGGTTGAAAAGGCCCAATTTGTTCAGACTAGGTGTGATGAAAAAGGCGCATATTGGCAAAGACGCAGTTCTGAATAAGTTTAAGGATGCTTAAATGGTTGACGCCTACATGTTTTCTCGTGTAAAAATGAAAACCAGCTGGATCAGTCTATCGTCCCACTGAAAACGAGAGAGCCTGTATATGTAAGAAAGAAAATGTAAATAAGTTCTTTTTTTTTCTGAAGTTCGTAGGGGCTACTACTATCTTTAAATGTGATTTGTGAGAAATACGTCGCAAAAATTGTTGCGAGCAGCAGGACTATAATGTGTATTAAAATGCTAGTCTACCTGAAGAGTAATACAATTAGTTCAGCGGCTCGTTGACACTTCGAATCCTGCTTAATAAAACGATTTATCAACATACTCAAAATATGACTTCTTCGCTAGTGCATTCCTTTGAGGATTGTAAAATAGGTGATAGTGGCCTACCAGCACCGTTAGAATAGTAACAATTCAGATTTGAATTCATGTGATGTTGTCGTTGCATCTACCGACTTGTGGTAGCGTAGTTTTTTCCACTGCAAGTATATGCCCTTAAGGCAACTTTCTACAATCAAAATTTTTTTGCTAATTGGTGAATATGTTGCCGTTTGATATCTTCAGCATGTCCGCGATTTCTCTTCTTTTTCTTTTGGTCGTCCACTGCATGGACCTTTGTTGGTGTTCGTATCAATCTCATTTAAAATCGTGCAAATAATGTTTTTGGCGGGTAAGAGTTTTGAAGTCAATGTTGAGGTTGACCGGCGGTTTTCGCAAGCTTGTTCTGAAACACCGTTCCGCATATATTTCTGCAGCTTGTGACTAATAGAGTGATCGTTATCTAAATTTATTTTGAAAATATCCTTAGGTATGTACTAAGCCTTCGATTTTATACAATGACTTGCTTATGTCATTTGTCACGATGATTGATTTTAGTTAACAAGAAAAGCCTGCTAAAATCAAGAGATGAACGATGCTCTCTTTAAAAGTCACGCAATTCGCTTTATTAATTCTTTTTTAATCAAAAATTTTAACGTGAATAATTTATTATTGACAAAATGCATCATGGCTTTCCGTTTTTCTAACACTTTCCTGGCGTTTCATATCATAAATTTTCACTTCATTTCTTAAAGCCATAAACATTGCAAATTGTTGACGTGTAACATAAATATATGTGAACTGTAATTTTCATAATTTCAAAATGTCTTCCAAAACTCCTTAAACATTTACTCGCCCACAGAGACATATTGTATATATATTTATATGTATATATTAGAATGTCATTTGTATCAGTTGAATACACAAAATGCATAAATAACTCATATATATGTGTAATATGTCTTTATATATATATATATATATATATATATATATATATATATATGAATGTAAAGTACAAGTCAATAGCATACGAAACCATGACATGCGTACCTACCTATGTTAACTATGGGAAGGAAATATGTACAACAACAGTAACGGCAAAAACAACGTATGAATAAAATATCACATTAAAGGCATAACGCAAATGAAGGTAAAAATCATGATAATTTTTCTTCCCTTCCTCTTTAATACTTCTCTTTTTTTCGTCCAGATTCTTAACATTCATGAAAACACACAAATGTCAAGAAGGTAAGGACGATATGAACTTTACTAGTGAATGAATGAATTGGTACATACAGATAAACATATGCAAAACGTATGCTACGAATAAAGATGTAAATGCAATGTGTTGGTAGTAATTTTAGCTGCCAGTCAAAAGCATTATCTTTGACAATGCAGCGTTATTAGAAAGAAACGTTATATTCGTACGAGATAATATAAAAAAGGAAGAAAATAAATGTGCTACAGACATACCGGAATGTGTGCAAGATTTTGTTGGTCTAGGAATCAAAGAAATTGATTTTACTTGAAAAAAAAAAAAAATCAAGTAAACCATCCAACCACTTTTTTACATAACAATCCTTACGACGTATTCAATTTTTACTTAAACAATTTTAACGATATATTTCAACCTATTGTACAGAGTAAAGTAGTTTGAATAATTTTTACGCAAACGACTCCGGAGCATAGGACACCCGACATCACAAATTTATTTATGATTGTTGCTATATGATATATTAGAACTTGATTATTATCATTATAAATAATTTAAATAAAAAAATTCACATTTGAAGCATTTACGTTGTACACGGACAGCACAAATAGCAAGAAATAAATTCTAATTTTTATATTTTTGTACAATAAGTGTTGAAATTTTACCCAAATGTTGGGTCACAGTACATATAAAGCCCGCTTTTCAATTATTATTTGTACGAGCAAGTTTCCGTTCTCCTCAGCTTTACTGAAAGTACTGGGAATATGATAGTGATAATATTTCTATTTTATAAGTCGTTTAAAGCTAAGCAAAGAGTTTTGCCTTCGCGTGAAGATCTAGTTTGGTTGTTAATTTATTAGAAAAATGGCATTGGGTTTCTTCTTCTTAATCGCATAGTACCTCTTTAGCTGCCAGATATACGGTTTATCTCGTCATTCGATTTGATTGATCTGATATTTTTAAATTTTGATACTACTTTTGATTTACACAACAAACCATTCTCTGCTAATATTTACAGATATGGTTTGCAGGACAAACTGTCGTACAACTTAACGAAACCATCACGATTGGCAACATCATTAAAGCCTATAGCCGTAATGGAAAACCGCATATCAAGCTTAAAATACTTAGTTACATGTGAGGGCTGCTCTAACGAACGTTGTAAGCTCGAAAAAGTGATCAGTAACCACTTACACGTTTGGCACATAAAAAGAAAACATAAGGCTTGTCTGCAGAATATTTTGTATGTAAAATACCGATTTGCAGTCTTCTCAACCCGTTGAAGCGGCTGGGAAATTGTCTATAAACAATTCTTCTAAGCTCAAGGTATTGGGAAATTTTGATTCTTAAAGTTCTTCTTCGAATATTACAGTCGTCTATTAAAGCCTATGTGAGAAGACCTATAACCGCACATAACTAGAACCTATCTAACAACCATAAAATTGATCAATCAAGTGAAGGAAGGGGAAAGTTATTTATATAACGATCGAATACAAGTACATATGTACAAATTGTAGTGTTCTTCGATCCCAAGTAATCCGTACAAAATGATTCATTTGTAACTTTTGCTTCTTTTTGCAGTATTCAAAGGATATTTTATATGTCGTTCTTTTTACCAGCACACATTTACTAAGCAGTAATTCAGAGAAAAAGAGTGCAGTAACAAAACTTTACATACAGCGAACGCATATAGAAGAGTATTTTTACTTTTGCATTCTTTACGAGTATATACACCCGTAGAGATTTGTTTAGTATGCATGTATGCCAGGATATAAAGAAGAGAATCAAAAAAAAAACAAAAAACAAAAAAAAAATGAATATAAATCAAGAAAATACTTTGACTTTATAGCGAATTCTGAATGCCCTTTGTAATGCTTCAAAGAAATATTAACTGCCCATTATTTACCAATTATGTTAATAGTAGCAGTAGCAGCAGTGATAGCATTTGTGGATGCATTACAAAGAGTAGCAGAAAAGGTAATAGCACTGTGTTAGCGTTGGTTAGGCTACAAAGTAGTAGCAGAAATCTTCGTAGGATTGGTAATAAAAGAAATAGAAGTATCAAATAGCTGCGTTATTTATAGTTACAGTAACAGACAAAATGGTTGTAGTAACAGTAGTTGTATGTAGTATAAATGAGTATATATTATTAGAGTTACATTAAAAATTGAAATTGTAAATCTTTTAATAGGGACACTCTGTACATTGTTAAATTGTTTAAAATTCTAAAGTTGATATTTTATGCCATGTGTATTGTTGCTATGTACGGCCATTGTTACCAAGATCTTAATACATTGAGAATATTTATCTTGCGGTATACTAGTTACAAAAATAAATCGTATTAAGTAAAATATATATGCAATGTTTCCCAAAGAGAATTTTGCTAATAAACAAAGTGATAGCCAAAGTGCTTTGTAGATTTGATATAATATGGTTTTTTTCTCTTTGGCATATAAACAAACGAAAATATTGTATTACATTAACACCGAAGAAAGCATCTCTATTTAAACAATTTTAATGGTAATTGTATCAGGGAGATGACACTTTTGTGATTATGTGCAAAAAATTAAATTAAGCTTTTTACACTTCTCATATCTTAATGATAATGTTATGTAATCGTCTTTTCTAATTTTTTTAACGAACTAAGGTCCACATGATTGCATTGCTAGACTGAAAATTATTCCAAGCGTAGAGTCCGTTCATCTAAGTGCACTAAGTCAGCAGATCTTTCTCATTTTCTAGTTCGTTCGAATCCTTGAATTCACTTCATGCTTTGAGATTTTCTACTTAGTTTTATGTGCCCCTGCGGAGTCAAATTAAAATATTCTTTTCTGCAGGTTCTTAACTATTCATATAAATTATTGGATGACCACGTCTTTTCGAACTCACCCATACTTCTCCTCAAGGCCATCTATATGTGTGTGCTGTCGGGTAATTTTGGCAAATACTATTTCTGTGGTATGTTGCGTGTTTCATACGCTGTTTGGTGTATTACGTGCAGTGTGTTTTCATTACTTACTGACACAATCTTTCCCAGCTTTTATTGTACCGATCAATTCGAAATCATTTTCCAAATCGATTTAAGCCTGTCTGGCCGTTTGATGTCTGCCCACGTAAAATAGGGTTCAAGCTACGTATCTCAATTTCTGAGATAATTTGATGAAATTTGGTATAATAACGTGTCTCGACCCAAGGACACATGCTATTGAAAATGGTTTGGTTAGGTCTTTTTTTCTAAATTTCAATATGTTGTGATGAAAGTTAACCCAAAATAGCAATTTAGGTAAAAAAATTCGCACTAATTAATTTTGGCCACCCATGCCTGTTCTTGGATTCTATCATATATAAGGGGGTTACGAAAATTAAGGCCCACAAATTTAAATATTAATGTGTTATAATTTTAATATGTTATGAAGTAAAAGAAAAAAAACCCGTAAGCAAATTATATACCACCACCATTAGGCTTTTGTATTATATTTATTGTGTCTATAGTGCTACAGTGGCAGGAATGGTCTCAGTGTGTATTGTACTGCATAAATATCCTCTTGTTCGAATCCGATTTTGAGCTTGCAATGTTTTTGCTAAATTTGAAGGCAATTATACATCTTTGTGAACAAAAAAATGTTTACCAATCATTTTGCATACCTTGCATATTATTAATTACACAATGCCTTTTCTTATACTTGTGTGAAGACAAACCATCTATCAGACAACTAGTTCGGCATTTCTTCTTTCAAGACACTGAAGCCGAAGGCATAGCTGAGGATCAAAACGCATAGAAGAATTACGTCAAAAAATATTTTGATATTAATAAATTTATCCCCTTAAATTTGCAACGTATAGCACGTAAATGGGTCTTCGAACTACAACGGATTTCCGAGCACTATCGCATTACCACTAACGTCAAATAACTGTAAAACCGGGTTTGTTAATTTACAATGAGTTGTTAATTCTCAGACGTTTAATCATAAATTTGGACATACTTGTGCTCCATCCTTCAACACGCCATTCAGCAGTTCTATTATAACAAAGTATAGCAAATTGGAGAAATATTGTCAAAACCCTGACAAGTGAACACAATCACCTCTGCTACAAGAATTGGCAGTTGACAATGCGGCAACAAATACGGGCATTAGTTAGAGAGCTACTGCAAGCACATAAATTTAATATAATCTTTCTATTACATAGATGGTATGACACAGTTACGCACCGTCTATTTGAGCTCATGAACATTTTAGAGGTGACTTATTACTGGGGGAATTCAAAGAGCACATGCTTTCAATATTGCTGAATGGATGAAGACTTATTTATTTAGTTCTTGCCTAGGAAAAAAGATGTTTTTACTGTATTGATTCGAATGCCATCCGATTAACAAAGGTGCAGAGACTGTTTTGGAATATTATCAGTATACTATCGTATATAGTTGTCTATATGGCGTTTAGACGTATCTGCTATTCATGAAGCTTTCGCTAATCTATGATTAGTGAATGACTATTAAATAATATTTCATTCCGCTGAACTATTTACATGCAATGTGTTAAAGGCGTTAATTGATATATTCATAAACGCATACTAGCATATTATAAGAATGACAAATCGTATCCTGATTTGATTGGAATTTGTTGTTCTGCTTTTAAAATCGTTATACGCCAATTCCATTAAATTTTAAATTACATTTTCTGAATTATTCATAAGCTTAACATACATAAATTTTGTGAAGAGTTACTATTAAGTGGCCAAATGTATTCTAAACTTTTTTTTTGTACAATCCGCCTAAAGTGAATCCTTTAACTTATTGTTTCATTACATTTTTCTATTTGCAAAGCAATCTTTATTTTCATTATTATTATTATTTTTCTTACGGAACCAACCTATCGGCTATCTAATAATGCATGCATATAATTTTGCTGCCTTTTTTCTGCTTTTGTTTTATGTTTTTATATGAACTGCCGGCAACCTCTGTTATAGGGAATACGACATTTTTTAGAAGCTGTTGTTTTTCAATGTTTTTTTTTTCTTAATTTTTTATATTTATTGCAACGATTTCGGGTGTTCGGTTTATCTTTCGTCATACGAGCTTGTAACAATTGCTACCCAATAACTGGGTCTCAAGTGTCCTATAAAAAACATGTTGGTTACATTTTTGCTTTCTCTTTCTCTATTACAGAGAATATTTGCTCTAACCATATGGTATATATATATGGTATATATATATACGTTAGGTATGTACGAATCTGATTGTTTGCGTTGCGCTATTGTTGTATTAGTGTTTGTTTTTCGCCATTCTTTCTCTGCATGTTTGTTTTTATAAAACAATGGACTTTTTTTTGTCGTTGTTCGTTATTTATTATAAACAGTAACAATCGAGTTTGTGTTGGTTTTTCCTACAAAATTTTTTGCAAAATAGAAAAATTAGGAAGAAAAGCCAACAATACTATAAAAATAAACTTATACATGCCTTAGGAAGAACCGCGAATACCCTTCACCTAGGTTACGTGTAACATGAAGGATTATCGTACGGATATAAGAGAGAATGAGATGATATATATGCGCTTAGTTATATTTGAACATTTTTTTCATTACCTTGCTTAAGTATTACATGGCTTTTTCTGCTTAAATGAAAAATGTGTTTTAAAATCGGAGGGAAAAGAGATTAAGATCTTTTTTTTTTAATTTTAGCCCATCTTTTGTGATTGTGCGAACTGTAACAAGAGACCCACGGACGAACAGAGAAAGTTAAACCTGCTCGCTAAGACTAATAGAGATACAACAAAGTTTAAAGAGTTATCGATACATATATCTAAGAATCCTAAACCATATCAGAAACTTAATTTGCATTTGTCCCTCATCGAGAAATGCAGAAGATCGCAAAATGCACTCTTAAATGTATTGCGTTGTAAAAGTATAGGGACTTTTTGCAAACAAGACAAATTTTAAAAGTTAGATATTATCACTTCAAATTTAATACATCTTTTATAGTTTTTATCGGCTCAAAATATCTGACATGAAATGGTAATTTACAATTCCCGCAATCTATATCCACTAAAACCAGGCTTTACCTATATACCGATGCGCAAGAAGGGTTTATTTCGTGCACCAAATGCAGGCATTACGAATATGAGAAATATGAACTTGAACTGAGCCATCTTTATTAAGAACAATGGTTTTAAGCGACCAAGGCTTCCCAACAGACGTTCTTAAAAAGTTTTCAAGTCAAGTTTTGTGACATTTTGTGTCAGCCTGTGTGTCTTATGCTTCTCTTTTTCCCACTCCTCTGTTTTTTAAACTCGTCTGTATTTAATAAAGTTTTTAAGACTCCCAATAATAACAACACCAAAAAAGCAAAAAGGCAGTTTGTTAAGTATATTTAAGAAGGATTAATAATAATAAAAAATGTAGTAAATTTGCAGGAAAAGGAGAGAGTTGCAGAGATAGAAAGAGCGGGCGTAGAAAGTTGAACACATATTACGTGTGATATTAAACCTTTTTCACGGGATTGATATATGTATATATGCGTGCATATATGGACGTCTGCCTGAAATAACAATTATTTCCATCACGTAATTACCGTTTAAAGGTATTTATAAAAACGTAAGCGTTTATGCAAAAAATATCCCTCTTGTAGCTTTAGATGCTGATGGCGTTGTCTTTTCTAAGATGCAAAGCTTTCTAACATACTTGCGCACTCTATTACCTATACATGTATAACACACGTATACGTACGTACATAATGTAAATAGACAAAAGCAATCTTTAGCCAATGTTCTCAAGCGACGTTATTCTGTTCAATAAACTTGAAAAAGGCTTATTAATTAATTTTTGAAAGAGATTAAATTAATTAACCCTTCACGTGGACTTTTCGTTTCTATCGACCTGTATTTGTATAAAAATTGCCTACATCTAAAAAAAGCTTGTAAAAATTGCCTGCATCTGAGAATAAGCGTTTCTTAATCTCAATAATTTGTATAAAAATTGCCTACATCTGAGAATAAGCGTCCACATTGTGGATTGTTTGCCTGCATCTTCATTACCCAACGCGCACATAACGTGTATTTAAATTCATTTTATAAGGATGTAGATGTTCAACAAAGCTAATTCAGCGCGATTGAGGACTGATCTTGGCTAGTCATTTTTAATAGTAGCTTACGCGTACAAATTTGCAAATGACGAGAAATGATAATTTTCAAATAAGTACCCAGCTCGACGCCATGTAAATAAACATGAGATTGACGTTTCAATGCAGTACTGTCCATCTATTAGTTTATTTCAGCTTGTGATTTTCTTTGCCTATAACTTCTCCTACTCTGTTTTTCGGCACCATATGATATGTATGTATGGTATCTACCATCTGTCCGTCCGTTTACATCTTCTCTTGAAAACTATATATGTACGGTTGTTTACTTATTTCTTCGTCCGTATGACTGGGCAATTCTGTTCTGACTTTCTTGCCAATAACTAGTCAGTCAGTTCGTTGTCCTTTTCGTGTTGGGATGCCTATTCCGTTGTCTTCTGCCTACATAGTAGTCACAATTGTCTTTCATTCCGTCGTCTTTGCCTGCCATTGTATTCCTTAATGAGCTTTTATTTTTTTAGTTCTTCATGCATCTGCCTATCCCAACTCTCCTTTTTCGGGTTTTTGTCGATTAGCACGCCTGCCTATCCGCCTGTCACGCTTTAGCTTACTAATTTTAAGCATATAATCCCGGTACTTTTCTACTATTGAAGTTCTTTTTGGAAATTTGATGCAGAAATCGTAAAAATGTATCATCCACCGAAGCTTCTTGATTACAAGGCATACAAAGACAGTATATATTTTTTTAAAACTAAGTAGAAAATACTAAAATTGGTTTTATTAAAAGATAACTTTATTATTATTATTACTTTATGTCAAAAAACGGCTCTCCCGTATTTATATTGTCTTCCTCCTGTCTGAGTTTCAAGTTTCTTATTAGTAATCACGCTTTTAATGCTAGAAGACGAGGATAAATATATTTTCACCTTTTAATTGAATATATTGTTTTAAAACTTATACCTTTTAACCTTTAAAAAAAAAACAAATATATATATATATATATACACATATATACATATAAGCAGCCTTTTTCTGTTCAAATAAGTTGTAAATGTTCAGAGAAACGTAATGTACTTTCAGCCTGAGTCCTTTGATATATTTAGTTAAAGAGGAAGAAGGCAAATATATAAAAATTGAGTTGCTTTTGTTTTTCTAAGCATTCCAGCGCACACAAACCAAAACACGCACACACAGGGACTTGTTATCAGCTTGCTGTATGTTACAACTGCATATATATATATAAATATTTGTATATGTTATATATTTTGCTTTACTGTTTGGATATATATATATATATATACATATAAGCATACATTTGTATATTTTACAGCATCTCAAACTGTCAACATTTTGGTGTCCTTGTTTTAGTTCTCCTTTACATGCAACGTTGCTATAAGTTCATGTGTGTTTGTGTTTTATATAACTTGTATTTATAAATATGTATATGTATATATTTTTATATATTTTTTTTTTATTCACTTACACACATATGCTACAAAGAGTTCAAGGTAAAAATAATATTCCCATCTGCTATCTTATGTTAAATGTACATATGCATGAGTATATAAACCGTTGACTATACAAGTTTTCATTGGAAAATTGTATAAATAAAATAATGAACGTATACCGTACAAGAACACCTATGTACATAAATGCTCATATATTTATATTTATTTTAATTTTACATGAATGCTTATGATTGCGTTGGGACTATGATATAATAAATTATTATTATTATTGTTGTTCTTGTTGTTGTTGCACTTGGTATGTTATAACTGTTGTTGTCAACTATGTCAAGCTAAACAAACGAGAGCAAAACGTAAATACAACAAAAAAGAGTTCAAAAGCAGAAATCTAATTAACACCAGACTTGCTAATCATCATTTTTAACATGCATTCGTATCTGGTACATCATGAAATTTATTTTAAAACCCATTAAAATTCATTTACATTTATTATGTATTTAATCTGTAACTTGGCAATTGTGTTGAAGAGCTAAAGATGTATTTAAATAAATATCGAAATTAATTTAATATAAGTATTTTAATTTAAATCAATTTTAATTATTTCATTAAGGTATTTCATGGCGATTTACGAAAATGTTTGGTTTGAATTACACTTTAGGTATTATTTAATTTAATAATTGAAAAATATTTCACGTAAGCCGCGTCGACTACTTTTTACCTACGTATGCATCATAACGGAATGTGAATCTGATATCGTGCTTATGAATTAGGTAGCTTGGCCTGTCAGCTTTCTCAGAAATTCGATACACTAATATGTTTAGACTGAAGAACACATATTACTGTCTAACGAAACGTATTAGGTTCAACATTTTTTGTGACCACTCCTAGTGCACGAATATACTTTGGAAAAGACGATATCTCACGTTTATTAATTTACGTGAATGTAAGAAATCGTCATTTTCTAGAAAAAACTCCTCTAAACGCGAACGACATATGATATACTTGGAAAGATCAGTGAAGATGTTTCATATTTTACTGGTTTAAGTGCTATTTTCGATCGCATTTGCATATATGCTCGATGGTTAATAAAGTCGGAAGTGCTCCGAAATTTGTCAAGAGGTGGTTTAGTGGGTTTGAAGATCTATACCTAAAAGTTGATTCATTGGTTTGGTTAGGCCAATTCTAGAGTAGGCGTCAATAATGTGGTCCCCAAGTTATGATTGTGTTATCAATTTAATTGGGTCGGGCCAGAAACCATTTCTTATATTTGCTTTACGTGGACTAAGATAGAGCCCAATTGAATTCTTCATCGATATGTTAACCGCTTGAAATTGGCTTACCCTTGGCAGAGCCTTTGTGATTGTGTTGTGTTATTGTGCTAGGTGTACTTGGCGAAATAAATCTTAATACCACACGGCTTATATGAAGACAATTTATTCCAATTAACATACCGTTCCATCGCTTTTTAATTCCTTTAAAATTGCCTATAAAAAAAGTAATGATTACTACCATTTATTTTCTTTTTCTGATTTGGTTAGCCGAAACAAAATGTTAATAATCCACTCACCATAATTGCAAAGTGAGGATGTTATGTGCATGAATGGTGTTAAACAGGTATGAACGTACAGCATAAACGACTATAAGCTTAGTGCTTTTCATTATTATTAATGAATTACACATTATTAACTTAAATTTAGGTTACAAGATAAGTAACTTTTAAGTAAGTTTTTTTGTACACCCTGAGTGGCCATATATAAATAAATATTCCCGCCAAAAATGGGCGAATTTGTTGAACCCATCTCATGTAACGGTTCCTAAAACAACTTATCTTATATCCAATATTCAATATTGTATCACAAAGATGGCATCCCAAAACACAATTCCGCTTAAGAACTACCTGCACCAAAGTTGGACCACATATTTGCAATATAAAATATACATATATATAAACCTACATATATATCAATATGTACATATTTTGTGAACCGAAACCGTTCCCCCGTTTTGATCCCACGTTTAGTTGAAATTACATGTCTTGGGTAGATCATATTCAGAATTAGTCCGTTAAAGTACTTCAATAATGGTCATTTTCGAAGAACGAAGTTAGATGAAAGTGGCGATTCCAATTTCTTTTCCTTGCGAGTAGACCGTCAAGCAGGGTGAAAGTGTCAGCAATACTTATCCAATGGAATCACAACTAAAATAATAAAACTAAGTGCTGAGTTACAAGACCTAGGGTGAATTTCAAAGCGACAAAGAGGTAAAGATTTAAAGTATAATTCGTCAATATTAGTTAATTGTATGACCATCCTCTCTTTATGGGAGCTATACGAATCTACTTATACGTAGGATAAATAGAATAAGTCTGCATGGGCGACACGTTTAATCATTGAATTAGAAGATTTATCTTAAGGGGTTCAAGAACCCAACAGAGTTAATGCTTTACGTTGTGTACACCCCTAGGAAGCCATATAAACTGATGATTTATTTACAATAAGTTATCCCTTGAATAGAAATGATTACCAGTGCAGTAGGAAAAACGTACGGGTTTTACATTGAATTTGAAAATATCGAAGAAAATTCGTTTGGAGTATGAAAAATCGTTAATATAGCTTAAGAAAGCTGTATAGAATCTATGAGTATAGGAGAACTTACAGTTTACAGTGTACATAATCATACCGCCTATGTTTCTATTTGTACTACAAATAAAACGGTAAGGAAATATCTGAATTAGCACCCGTAGCGTAAGGCCGACGAGCTTCTCCACAACGTCCTTAATATGATGCAAAATTAATGTATGCTTAACTAGTAACTATTTTCGTGAAAAATTGTGTGGCAAAAAGTTCCACGTTATAAAAAAAATAGATTAAGGAAGTAAGGCAAGAAAACTAAATTTGTTAAGTTTGAGCCACGTCAATTCAAGTTTTGAAGTTTGAAGCAAATGGGAAAAAAAGGATGGCCTTACATAAGTGTAAGATATGATT
This sequence comes from Glossina fuscipes, assembly GCF_014805625.2. Classification (NCBI taxonomy): domain Eukaryota; kingdom Metazoa; phylum Arthropoda; class Insecta; order Diptera; family Glossinidae; genus Glossina; species Glossina fuscipes. Next base: position 175,802 of record NW_023998450.1, on the reverse strand, counting down.
TTTAGTTCGTAATTCAAAAATAATGTAGGCTGTTTAATGGTTGGCGATGCATTGCTATCATATTTTCACTTGCCTTAATTTGTGATTATGTACTGTAACGAGTCTTCTTGGGTAGGATATACTCAGCCAATCCAGGACTCTTTCCAAGAAAATTTATAGTATAAATTTAACTTGCACCTTCGGTTTCGTTCTTATGTTTCGATTTATTTAGTTTTTAGAAGATTGCGATGATCAGCGATTTTAAGAGGCGTAGGAGGAAAAAACCAGCGTGGTGACCCGACTCTTCTTTACCGTTTTAATATTTCTTATCCGTTGCGAACGACTATTAATATATTTACTTTTCCACGTTTTCGTATCGCGGGTTTCTGTAAAAAAGAATAAGTCGCGGGTGTCGTAGCAGCCAATCTCGGCCTATAGGGCCACTCGTCCGTCTCTAACCGTTTCATGTCGCAAGAGAGAGTGTCCATCAGTCGTTCAGGGATAGCGGCTAAACTAAACCTGCCATCCCCTGCCCGTGAAAGTTAACAGTCCTATTAGTCATTCAGGAATGGCGGCTAAGCTAAACCTGCCATCCCCTATCCGTAGAGTCGAAAAAAAAACTTTTCAGTAAAAGTCAACTAAGTACGTCCGTGATCACCTTTTGGCTGCTAACACACAACTGAAAGGCTGAGCGTGGTGCGACATGCTCTTTTATAATCGCGATCACCATCGCTATCCCGTTACAAAGTTGGTTTGACATGCCTACGTGTTACAATGCTGTTCTTACATATCTATCCTTACGTGTGCCAACTGTAGGTCTGATCGAACATGTTTACCTGCATTTACTGATACTACCTTAAGTACTGTCGTATGAACTTATTGCTGGTTTTGGCTTAGGTAACCAAATCGTATGCTAACTTAGGTCTGATCGAACATGTTTGCCTGCACAATATAATACTACTCTTATGTATATTTTATTGTTAATTAAGTACCAACTCATATGATCTTACTGCCAGTACTGGCTTAGGTAACAAGCCAGAACATTTCATACATTTGTATACCTTTCCTAGCTGGGTACATTTTCTTCTCTTTCTCTCTCCTTTTTTCTTACTGATTATCAACAAGACATGTAAGGGACAAACCGGAGTGACTTCTTGGGGTCTACGGGTAGACATTTGTGCGGACGGACTTGTTGTCGCCATCCCTGAAGGACTAGTCGGACTATTGACTTTACGGATAGGAGATGGAAGGTTCGGCCTAATCGCCATCCCTGAAGGATTGATGATTCGTTTGCGACGTGGATCAGGTAGGGACGGCCGAGTGACCCTGCAAGCGGAGGTAGCCTGCTGTGACACCGGCGACGTATTTTTGTCTTTTGTAGGAACTACGAAAACGTGGAAGATAGTCATAGTCGGTCGGAACATTACGAAATATTCAAAGCAACATTAAAGAAAAGTCGGGTCACCACGCTGGTTTTTTGCTCCTACGCCTCTTAAAATCGCTGATCATTGTAATTTTCTAATAAATAAACAAATAAAAGCATAAGAACGAAAACGAAGGTCCAAGTTATTTTTATACTATAAATTTTCTTGGAAAGATTCCTGGCTTGGCTGAGTATACCCTGCCCAAGAAGACTCGTTACAAGGGTAATGTATAAAGTAATGTATAAAGTAATTTTCTGGCATAAAAATTAAAAAATAGAACATATTTGCAACATGCTATAAGTAAAATAACATGGATTGCATGTCCTTCTCATGAAATCACACCCACATGAACACGTGCAAAAAATAGTCGACTACCATCATTTAGTTCATACTTATCATATAATTTTTTCGTTTGTATACAAACATTTTAGTTTTTTTCTTATTAATATTTCAAGCCAAACAACCGAATACGTCAAAAAAAGGAAAACGATTTGCATATACATATCTAGAAAGTATTTACTAAACCGTCAAGCTCTCAGCATACGCAAGCAGCAACGTTAATGATTGTAGAAGTATGCATGCAAGCATGCATGCATTGTTGCATATTAAGCCGCCAGATATGTATGTTTTTTGTTGAATTCTTAGTTGTGGGTGTAACGCTGTAATCGTTTAAATACCTTTTATAACCTCTTTCATGACATTTAGTATAATTTGATGTATATTCGTTATACTTTTTTACATATTTGCTTTTTTTGTTGGTTTGTAATAGACGAGCGGGCTTATTGACTTTAAGCCACTTCGCTCTTATTCATATTGGTTTAGTCATTTTTTAACACATTTTTATAATACGTTCATAATAAAAATATCTTTGTTGATTTAAAAAAATATCAATTTGTATGAACAAATTTATGCACCTTATCAACTTGGTAGAAAAAACACGCTATGCAATCACTTGTTAAACAAATTTAAGTTAAAACCTTTCTAAATACTACAAATCAGAACTGAAAGAAAAGTGCAGAAAAGTATTGTATTGCAGTTTATTGTCAATAAACCCTATAAACCCTATAAACAACGTCACCAATTAAATACCCAATAATTCAATGGTAATAATTTAATGACAATCAGGACTTTTAACAGATTTGTGCAAACCTCACCTTAAGTGTAACGACATGGATCACTTAAATTTTGTTGTGTAACATTTAATTTTTTGCTTTTCATATATGCGAGAGGTTCTAAAAACAGACCTCCATGGTGCACATTCAATAGTTCATCTTCTCACCAATTTCTATGTACTTTTTAACTTTTTTCGCCATTTATTATGGAAAAAACTTTCTGCATATCCAAGCTTATTTTTCGTAAAATGCGGGAATCGGTCCTAAGAGTGGATTTATTGCCTTAAGTCAATGTAACTGATTTTTTTAAGAGAAATTGTAAAAGGAAAAGGATTCGAAATGCAATCCACTCTCTAATTGAACTTTTCAGATTCATTTAGTAAGACTGCATTCGATGTACTATTTATTGTGTTTAGAAATTTTTAAAATCGAACAAAGAGGAAATTCAAGACAGCTACCTTATAACAAGCTTTTAGAAACAATAGCGATAACATTTTAAAAACATAATGATTATGTACGACAAATTTTTAGCAAAGTTCTCTAAAATTGCAGTTCGTGTAAGTTGATTACACAAACACGTGGAAAAAGACACAGATTAAGACTCATGCAGTCAACATTTCTCCCCAGAACAGTCCATTTTTGCGAGAAGCTTTATTGTATTTTTCTAGTGGCAAATATCATTTGGGTACACTTCGGACTATATGCCTCTCGCAAGTCACATATGTTTAAGAGAACGGATGTTTTAAAAGTGGTGATAGCTTTGAAAATATTTCTCTTGAAACTGTATGTGAGGCCCGAATGCTGGCTGCGGTCTTTCGGAAAGTACTCGTGAAGGATATGGTTACCCCAAACGCGTTTCTGTTAAATACTCAGAGGTCTATGGGGAATGGTTTGGGCCATACCCAAGCTTTCATATCTAGTGTTTCAGGCGTGCAATAGGCCTTCTCATTTGCAGGGTTATCTTTTAAGTCATCAGCCAGGCGCTAAACATCGAAGGCATCTGTTCCTGTATGTCCCTGTAAACGCTTTTCTATCTAATATCTATCATTGCTCGATTTACCATGACAAAATGAAGGATAGAAAAATTTTCATTGACACATATACAGACCAAAAGTACATATATCAATAGGCAGAAAAAAGTAATAACAAATATTCATCTAAAACTTAGAACAAAAGTGTCTTCAGTAGGCAAGAGATAATATGGGTTTATAAGTAAACACGGCATGGTATGCGTGATTGAAAAAAAAAGTGAGCCTAAGATCAAAGTGGCATTCTTATTTCTTGTAATTGAAAAAGTATTTTATTCAATGAAGACTTGCGCTATTTGGTCTTTCCTTCTAAACGACTTATCAATAAAGAGAATATTACGTCTTTTTTTTTTTTAATAATAGGGCTTAGAAACTTCCGTCACATTGTTTCGCTAAAACATTTATTTAACTATAGTCTCTAATTGAAAAAGCATCTATAACTGCATCTCGTGTTGATAACTTTACTAAACTTTAAGCACAGTTGAATATTTCGAATTTCAATAAAATCATGCAATATGAAAACGGTGTGTACAAGCTATTAAAGTAAACACTGAGTATCGTGATAAGCTGCCTAATACCATCTTTCCCTAACTACAGATTAATTAATAACTTAAAAGCTATTTAAGCCGCTTTCCATGCTACTTACAATTCGATTTTAATTAAAAAGTCTTTCTGTTTTTGACAAGGATTAAAATTTGGAATAGTATGTTTAAAAGCATTGGAAGTCAATCATATGCCATGTAATTCGAAATTACTAAAATAATTAATAAGAAAAGAATTTAGTTCCGTTATAATTACATGTTAAAAGGGTTATTGAACACTAAGGAAAGGAAGAAAAGAAAATTAACGCGTTTCTCACTTACTTATAATAAAAAATTTCATATCTTAACAAAGAAAAAGTTCTTACCTGGTTTAAAGCCATCCGAATGTTCATGATTTTTGGAGAATTGTAATAAAGTTAGAAATAAATTTATAATAAGGGAAAGCTGTAAAGGCTGCATAATGTTGTAATAGGTCGGTTATTTGTTATTTATGGAGGAGGGACGGTTTTATTGTTCTGCCTGTATATAAGTTTTAGTTAATTTCTTTTCTTTTTTTTTTTTGTTTTCTTATTATTTAATTTATTATATAAATTTTTAGTGGAGGCAAAGCTAGCTGGCTGACCCGTAAACGCCTGGCTAATAATTAAACTTTTTGCTCGAATCAAACATTTTTTTTGTTTCATTATTTTGTCGGTGCAACCACTTTATTAGTAATAATGTTCACTCTACGCTAGACTATGAAAAGCGCAATAACAAAAGCAGATAACCAACCGCCGCTTAGCTCTATTTCACATATAACTTTTTCACAAAATTATACTCGCAATTGAATCATTTAAGATCGTTTTATTTATAAACAAATAATGCATTTTCTTTTTGCTGCGTTGCTACACGTTTTTTAACGTTTTCATTCTCTTATTTTATGGTCCTTTTAGCATTTTCCTGGCAATACATTACTAGATCGTAAGCTCTATTTCAGTAGAACCGTTATGTGGATGTTTGTGTATGTGCAGCATATAGCCTTAAGATGAAACGTGCGTTATTTACGACGCATTACGCAAGTCGGTTATATCATGCTTTTGCATAATTTAAAACTTGTGTTTTATATACATTTTTTGTTGTTATTATTACCATTGTTGCCGTTGCTGTTGCTATTGTCAACAGTGCCATAAAACATTTGCTATAGTTCTCCGGTTTTTTTCTTCTAGCCATTTGTTCTGATTATTATTATTGCCTTTTGCCAACTTCTGCTTTTGCTACCACTACAGCAGCAAGTACAAGTATGCAATTTACTCATAGCTTGGTCAACAACGCTAAAAACCGACACTGTTACACTGTTGTAGTTTCATTTATTTTTCTTTTCAACTCTTAGCTGCCATTAGCATTGACACATTAACTGCAAGAAAATAAAGAGAAAAAGTATTAGAAATGAATATTAAAATACAGTAAAAAAGTTAATTATGAAGATAAGCACAAATTCTATTAATGTGTAGTATTAAATTAATAACATTAACACACCTAACATATGTTCATTTTCTCTTAACAATTAACGTTACTAAGTTGAGATCCGTATTTTTAGCGCAAAACCTTTGTAATTTTCTTACTACAGACTTGATATTTCGTGCAGCAATAACATGCTTGCGTGTATTTTGATCATTTTTTCACTTGGAAAAGGCATTTATTGAGAAAATATGGTACAAAAAATATTTTGCTTTATTATCTATTACTTTTTGTCGAAAGACCGATATTGATTTGACAGCATTGACACTTTTTCGCACTTCTTCAGTACTTCAAAGCCGCTTGCCGTAGCCAAACCAAGCTGCTTCGATCTGAACAAGTGGTAATCTGAAGACACTATCTCTGGTGAATACGGCAAAACTTTTCTTTCGAGCTGGAGGATGGCTGTGCGTCATTGCTTGTCTCTTTTGCAATAATAGGTGGTTCCATTTTGTTCAATTGACGTCGGTACATATCTGCAGTAACAGTTTCATTCGGTTTTAGCCGCTCATAATGCACTGCACCTCGCTGATCCCATCACATTAAAAACAAAGCTTTGAGGCCATGAATATTTCGCTTCGGTGTCGATGTGAATAGTCCTTCCGACTTGTTGCGCTTGGGATGGTTGCAGCGGACCGTCACAGTAAACCCGTACTTTTTTTTGCCTGGCAAGGAATGAAACCACGGTGTTGAAGAAATGCCATTTTCAGTCAATGTGTGTGGTAGCTATTTACACTCCCTTGGCATGTTTCCCATTGCATCTAAATGTCTAAAAATAGTTGATTCGCCAATTGCTAAGTCAGTTGCCAGTTGCTGATCGAAAGTTCTTTGAGAGTTTGAGCTGGGTTTCCGTCCAATTAGTCCTGAAATTCATTGCCTTCGAACTTTTTTGGTCCTCCAAGGCCCTCTTTGCCATTGACATCACAATCACAATTTTGAAGCGTGGAAACTACGACCAACAATTAGAATGTGATGGAGCAACGTCAACATAAGCTTCTAGAAGGGTCTAATAGCCTTCGGCAGCAGATTACTTCAAATCAAACAACAAAAGTAATGAATATCGGAAAGGGAATTTTAAGCATTTCATGATTACCATCTGTATATACTGAGTAACTCTAATATTGAATGGAAAATTATTATCTTTATATTGACAAAGGTTAAAACCATCGAATTCAATCGTTATGTACATCAGTACTTGACATTACTTTTATCACTTTTCCCTATAGATATCGATGATTAAAATACATGCAAGCTCCCATTTTACCGGGAACCATTTCGTAAAAAGAGCAACTGAACATAGTTTCGGCCACAAAATATTATTATTAAGGAGATCGGCAATAAGAAGCATTACCCTACACTGAATTGCATAAAAGACTGATTTTGTGTATTTTTCTGTTTAACAATAGGTACGTTATTTAATTCTACAAAACCAAATTCCTACAACCAATAATATATAAAATGTCGGCTTTCTTACATAAAATGTAAAGGATTGGGTACTGTTGCCAAATAACACATTTAGGGTTTAAACGCATGTAGATCTACTACGGGTGTTATGGCACGCTATACCTATTACCCGAAGTAGCATAATTTAAAATAATAAATTTGAACGATTAACACAAAAATCTCGTAGATGCAGTCGACTAAAGATCAATTTAATAGCCCGCACTAGTATTTGGAAAAGCAAGAAAGTATATATACTCTACTCTGTGCGAAGAGAAAGCCGAATATAATAGAATCTCCAATTCTCCCAACTGTTCATAGGGAATTGCGGGACCTATTTCACGAACAATTACTTCTCATAATAATAGATCTAACATGTCTTCTAAAAGCTATTAAGGCGCGGACAGTGTTACCAAACTCAGAGGATAATTCAAGAGAGAAGTTATTGCTTTATTACCATTATCTTTGAATAATCTATCCGTTGAAAATAGAAGTATTGCTCGTTGCTATAGAAGGTTCTTGTAATTTTTCATTTTCTTGACGAACTATATTTATTTTGTTTGGTTGTCCATCCGTCCGTCTGCCATTCTTCTGGTCGCAAAAGTTAACATACTGTCTACAAGTTTGACGAAAATATTGGATAATATTGCGTGCAGGCCACTACTGAAAATGGGCCTATTATGTGAAGGGACAGGTCTACTAATCAATTCAACATAAAACGCAAACAGCCCATTTTCTGGAAGCCAGAAAAACGTTGGCAGGTTTCTATAGGCCATTGCTTACTGAAACTTTACAAAAACGAGAATAATCGTCCGGGTCCGCCTTTTAGTAGTAGCGTATCGAGGTTGACATTTCTTCGCTTTTTTTAAGGGAAAGATGGAGGCGAGTATTATCGACTCGGCCGCTGCCGAATATGATTTTTTTACTTGACAACTTTCTATTCTGTACTTAACCTCAAGGTGACCAATTTTCTTTCTGCTCGGATAAATTATGTTGCCGATAGGCTTCTTTTAGTACTTGACGAACGTCTGCAATGAAAAACAACACTCCGCGCAAATGTTGTGTTAATGAACGAAATCGAAAAGAATACATGGAAGGGCTTCAATGAATTGGGGAAATGGATGGACGAAGGAAGATATTACTTTGGAATTTAAAGGTGGAAATCGGGCTTTTTAACTTAATTTTTACTATTTTGAACACGGTGAGAACGTACCTACGTACGCGGCGGACAAATTAAAAAGCGTAGCAGAAATGGTTCGAACGTTCTTTCCAAATAGAAACATTTTCAATTTGGGTGTACCGCAAACGCAAGATTTAGAATATTTTCTTCTCTCGGTAGTGGATAGGGAAAGCATTATAAACAAATTTTTTTTATATTTCAAATCACTAAGTTTAAGACTATTAGCACTTAGGAATCTCTGAACAAAGTTAATAAAATAAATCTTTACTTAAAGCTATGTTTATATAAAAACATTTGGGTACATACACATATATGCGTTTACTTTTATAACTCAAAATGTTTTATGCTACCTACCTACGACGTTGAAGTGTATAACAATTTGTTGCTCTAAGCATGTTTCTGCAGACATACATACAAGGGTTGTTACATGTAAAAGTCTAGGACGAGCGAATAATAAGATAATCTTAAAAAGAAAAGACGAAAAACCATTTGTTCACATAAGTGAGAATGAAGTGGTGCTAGAAAACACTTCATTATGAAACTTTTCCAAGAAAATGCAAGGAAGTATATACTCACTTAAATAGCAAATATATATAAAAATATTATTTCAAAAGGTTATACCTACTTAGAAACATTATTCAATCGGCTGAGTCATAAACAATTAGTTTTTGAGTCACCCTGGCTGGAACTTATTAACTCTAAAGATTTGATGCAACATAATGCTGTGTTAGACCAACGTTCAAGTTAAACAAATACCAGAAATATATTGTTTTTAAATTGGTGACCACTGCACTAGCAAGAATAGAAGTTCAGAAACTAAAATCAGAGAAATGTTTGCAAAAAAATATTCCTTTCGGAGAACATTGCTTTTCAGGGAAGTTTTTATAATTAAAATAAAAAGGGGCCTTTTAAGTATTCTAAGGGAGAATCTCGTTTTGCTGACGTGCTGAGGCTAATATCCTTATTCAATTGAAGAAATCTCATCAATGGTAGATCTTCTATAAACACAGTTACTCACATTTACTTTATAAATACCAAAGTAATCCATTCCACAGGGTCAATTTAACACAGATAAGGTCAACGAAGACTCTGCTGCTGCTACTAAATCTGCCATGAACCATTCACCTACACGATCAGATGTGATGACGGCTCTCTACCACGAAAACTGCGCCAATATTGTTATGATTAACTACACATGCAGCAGTCCTTCAAATCAAATGCACAATCTATCGCCACCGAGATCGATGGGCTCAAGTTCGACAACCAGTAAAGATTTTGCTACTAAGGGGAGGTATATGCAGCCGCAAATTAAAGTGAAATATAAGTTACAGAAAAAACATCCGCTAGAAACAAATTGATAGGCGTGATCCTCAGCTACTTCGTACTGCTGTTGCAGTGCCAATCAAGACGATATCAGATTAGGAACAAATTGACTGCTATCGCATTCGACATCTTTCTGGCGCATTTTCTGCGTAGAGTGTCTGTTATACTTCGAATAATATACCTTAAGATTCAATATATTCCATATTACCATAAATTCGGCCCCACTTTTCTTGCGTATCAACTACCATGATAATATTAAAGCTGCTTTGTAGGCAATTTGAAAAAATTGTAGGCTTAAAAACCAAGGAATGCTCAATATTGGTATAAAAAAAAAAATTGAAACTTAAAACTATTTGCAGTGCAAGTAAAAGACTTCTCACGTGTATCGAAGCATCTGGTCTTATTAAAGAGCTATACAATTCTTCACTTATCCCGAAGCTTGAGAAGAAATTGTCATACCACTTCAAATTAAATTTAATCTTATGACAGTTAATTTCAAAATAGACTCCTCAGACTCTTTTAAATAGTCTCTTAAAATTTTCGTTGTGTTTGATAAACATTATAAGAATCTGAAATTGCTGCTCATGTAAAGTGGTTAATATCATCCCAAGCACAGTAAAAACATTCGAGCACAGAAGTGATCGGCAAAAACATAATGTTAAGAGAGGAGGAGATTTTTTAGATTTTAAGTATTTACAATTTTTAATTATAAAAAAAAAAACATATATATCTATCATTTCTATCTATTTTGAAGAAACTTGGTACAGTGACGTGTTCTGACCCAAGGACGAACGTTATTGAAAATGGTTCAGATCGGTCCACTTTTTCGACCACTCTACATACAACGCCCTATTCTAAAAAGTCGTTATATGGAAAAAAATTGTAATCTTCAAAATTTTTTGACAAAATTGGCTAAGTAGTAGTATTCCGGCACTCTAAATTGGTATGGAACCTTTAGATCGGCTGGGGCAATTTTTGAACCCCCTCTCCTATAAGGAAAAATGGAGTTTATGCGACAAAAAGGTCTAATTTTACATCAGTAGTCTAAATTTATAATAGTAGTTTAACATCTAAAAAAGAACTGCACCAAATTTGGACCATCTCGGCCTACTTTTTGGATCCTACCCTTATAAGTATTTTCAAGAAAACGATCCTTCGTAAAGCAGAAAAGTCTAAGTTTTAATATGTGGTGATCAAAATTGATTCATAATAGTAATTTCACACAAAAATGAGTTCTACACAATTTGGACAATCTGCGCCTATTTTGGGATCACAACAATAAAGAAAGAAGAAAACAAGGTTAAATTTCTTTTCCTATAATAAAAATAAGAATTGTGTTAGACGATGTGGTGTATGGTATTATATGTCGGCCTTACCCGAATCGTTCTTACTTTTTTTTAATATACAGTTCCATAATGATAAGTTTATATTAAGACAAAGTATAATTTTTGCTTTTGTTCTATAGCAAAAATACGAATTGCGTTAATATATCTTAGTGTAGAGATTTTAATACTCGGCTTATCTCGACTATAAAGATTTCAATCGTTTTATACCCCACATCACTCGTTGTACAAGATATGTTAAGACGGACTTAAGACAGACCCACCTTCCCGCCTGTTTGTCTGTCTTTCCGTCCTATGTGCATCCATATAATTTTGTGTTCAAGCTACAAGATGCAATTTTTGAAATATTTCGATGAAGCCCAGTTCACTGAGGTGCTTTGGCCTAATAACGAACGCTATTGAAAATGGTTCCAACCGGTCCATTTATATGACTATCCTCCCTATAACGCCCTATATTTAAAAGTCGTTATATAGAAAAAGATTGCAATTTTCAAAATGTATCAGCAAAGCTTGCGCTATAATAGTATATGGACATTCTAAAGTGGTATGAAAAGTTTGGTTCGGCTGGGACAATTTTATGAACCCGCTCTCATGTAACCGTTCAAACGAAAATTGTATCCTTTTATAGTAAATAGTATAATGTTTGATATTTTACGGTGAAAATTAGTTCATAATAGAAAGTGGACAAAGAAAATGCCCTTAGCGAATTAGGATCACTATTTTTCACATACTGCATATTAGGATTCTTTTAATATGCGGCTTTTCAGTTATTCATTCAAAGAAAGCCTTTACATGAAAATTTTTGGTGAGTTTTTGCCGAAGCGGGCGAGTTTGGGACGAAGTGGTATATTTTCTCTAATAGTCGGTCTTGCCCGACTGTAATGTTCTTAATTCTTTTATTTAAGTGTCTCTGTTTATGCGCTAAAATATGCAAAACTGGGATTTTGCAATGACTTTTACGTATATGTAAATTAGTTTTAATTAATATGCTTTCAACTGCAAGAACTATATAAGCTTGCATTTTGCGGCTAAAATATTATCGGCAAGTCAAATAGTTTTGAGATAGAGTAGAAACATATAAGATATTTGCCGTCATATACCTTTTTTAAAGTGGCTAGCGCTTTGGGGAAAAATTCATGTTATATGGAAGGTTTTAACTGCATCCATAGCTTGGCCTCTTAGGCAAGAAATTAAATTGTTAAACGTTTGCTTTTTTGGAAAGCACTGATGCAGTTTTTGTATTTGCACAATTTTCAGACAATATTGGAAAACGTATACCTGGCAAAGACGTCAGCAAATGAGAATTGTTTACCATTAACATTAATTTATATTAAGCATTTCTACTTTGTATGTTTATTTGATGGTTCAGTGTAATTTTTTCTATTTAAGTTAGCATGGGTATATATTCGTCGTTTACCTTCTTCAATTTGACATGGGCATGTAAGATACAAAAGCACTTAAGACAGATCCACTTTTTATTATACAGACTCATTTAGAGGCATTTTCTGAATCGAATCAAGTGTGTCTGTTCGCTTGTCCGTCGTCCGTCTAATATCCGCCGATGAATTTTTATGTTCAAACTTCGCCTTTTTTTGGATATCGGAATGAAATTCATCGCACTAACGTGGGTTTGCTTTGCAACCCTATTGAAAATTAATTATAGTTTTCCAATCTCTGACTACCATCCTTACGGTGCTTCCTCACATAACGCTTTATTTTGAAACAGCCGCAATATAAAAATATATTATGCCTGCTCTGAAACTGATATGAATGAGAGATCGGAAGGTCTGCTGCTTGTAATTTGAAATTCTAATGATTTTTATTAAGTCTTAAGACAGATCGAACAGATCGAAGGGCGATATTATTCAGTTATTCTAAAAGTGCGAGTTCGAAATCTTTGTAGGATCAGCCCGTTGGGTTTTGTATGAAATCTTCTGCTTACGAACTTATTCTGAAAATTAATGTTAACGCCCCATTAACGCCGCGTAACTCAAAACTTACCTATAAATCGCTTTAACTTTCTCTCTTGAACCAAAATTTATGAAGCGCACTTGGAGACTTAGTAACATATATGTCTGGGTATATGCGCTTTCTTACTTTCCTTTCCTAAATGATTCTCTTAAAGAAATTATGCAAATTAAAGAGTTGAATATTATTATGAAGAAAATAACATCAATTAGTGAAGTGCGACATGTGCGGAAATTAAGCTCGAACGTAAGAAAAACTTATATTCCATCGTACAATAGTGTTTTATCAGCAGAATCAGTTATATAGAAAAAAAAAATTTTAAAATAAAAGTTGACAAGCGAGTTCAGTAGAGAGGGAGAACATTAACTTTGTTGGCCGGTCATCCATCGGCATCAAATTTTGAAAAGGTTTTTAGCATGATCGCTTGTTTTTCCTTTTTCCTGTTTTCGAACAACAGATAAGCTGCTGTCACACGAAAGACGACCTATAGCAAGAATCAGTCAGATACCTCAAATTGTAAAGTAAAACTATGTAGATTTCATTCTGTACTATCTATTTTCTGCCATATTTGTCCGACTTTTTTCAAATTGCCTCTCGTTTATAAGACTGATTATTGGAAAATTTATTCGTAGTGATTAGACTGAAAAGCTTGTTTACATGCTAAACAAACTTAAAAAATTTTAAATCTTTTATTCAATGTTTTATACACGAAATTGTTGCATAGCCATAACCATAACAGGTTCAAAACCCGCAAACAAATCACATCGGTTCCCGTCGGTTATCTTAATTGTGTGAAGAAGAATATGCGCAAGTCCATTAATATTACATTTAGTTTGTTGGCCGTTCGAAACGTTTTAAAACCTGCATCTTTCAAATTATATTCTTCCCGAGAGAAGCCAATGTACAAATTCATCTCTGTGCAAAACGGGATAAAACCCTAAGCACAACTTAGAATGTTGACGAAATTTTGTAGGAAAAGGTTTATGCTACAAATCCGTTGCTCGCTTATGTTCAAATCTTATGCTTATAGGATTTAAGTTCGTAAGCTCTAAAACGTTAGTCTCGTTCCGTTATACATGCACACAACTAATAAATAAAGGGACATAAAATTGATTTAAAAAGTACATGATATTATATTCTATGATTTTTAAAAATTTGCTTTATCAGAACACTTTAAAGTAGAGATTGAAGTTTGACCCTGCGTTAAGTCCCAGTCCATTTTCATTTTCTCTGCGTAGGTGAAACTTGAATGTTTTTTTTAAATTATTTCCTTATTCTATCTTGAAGAAACAAAATAGTAGAGACTAAAGATAATTTAAAAAGCTTTACGAATTTTGTCGGTAAGCATATGTCAGAAAACACCATCTACATTGTATGGTGGTGTGAAGTCTTGTTCCGTTTTTAATGCATACCTATTTTTTCATTATTCATTAACACAGTTTATCCATTTTCCGGTTTTGTACAATACTCAGCCTCTCAGCCTCTCAACTATATCCATTATCCTACAAAGTGGACAACAATTGCAGTTTTGCAACGATATTCGAAGGCAAGTACATATGCATAACAATAGGCAACAGTACAGTACCACTATCTTCACCAGCAGCAGCAATGTGCCAACAAAACACTAAACTATGACGTTAACTGCATACCAAAAAAAAAGAAGATGAATAATAAAAAAACAAGGAAACAAAACGACACAAACAAATAAATACATTGAATATTTAAACGAGAAAATCGTCAGTGTATAAATGAGAATACGAATATTCATAAAAAGAAAAAAAATTAAATGAATTCAGCACTATAAATTTTATAGCACGGTTTTTTGCTCGAAAGATTTTTTTTATACCAAAAGCAAGAGTTTGAAGGTATGTTCATTTTGTCAAAACGGGTTCAATCCCTGGAAAAGGTCTGAGGAAGGCTGAGTGGAGTGTACGTATTCTTGATTATTATCAAATTCCAAATCAATCTAGGCATAACTGTCACTCCATGCGGACGACTTTGGGTCCGTCTGAGGCAAGTATTCTACTGGCCGCAAAAACTAACAAATCGTATTCACGCTTGGCAATAGCATTGTAGATTCTTGCACGGTTGACATTGAATGTGGGGCAAATCGGTTCAAGGACACGCTTAGAGTACAATACAAGACAAAGACACCGCTATCTTCAAAAGCAAAAATGTAGTTCTTCTTCTGATTACTCATAAAGTATAAGATATGTAACAACAACAAAGTCGGGATATATTTCATTTACGATCCCATACTACCTGTACAAAAATGGAAAAAATCGAGTATTGAAATTTTCTTCGCTTCTTCTCTTCAAATAAGTATTTTTTGCTTAGAGAGAAAAGATTCGACCAAAGTCGATTACAATTTTCCTATTTTATAGTATTTTTAATCTTGAAAAATTTCATTTGTTTATTTCAACATGGCTTTCCACTGCCCAGTTTTGGTTCATTGTTTTTTATAATGTAAAGCATATGTGGCGACACTGGCTTAGTTTTAGCTTTTTGTCCGCACATTTCCTATCATTATATTAAATTGCGCTTACTGCTAGCCTGTTACAGAGTTGTAGGAAAATATATATGCATATATATGTATGTATTATATATACTACATATATGCATGTATATGCGTGTGGGCACATCATGTCAAATGGAATTTAATGCAATGCTTTTCCTTCATCAACCTATAGAAGAGCGTACGTACAATATTTTGAAGGTATTGCCATCAGGTACACTGTAGCGGTCAATGCAACCCTTTGGCAAAATCGAAAGTGTTTAAAAAAAAACAAATTTAAGCGACGTTCGGGAGCATTAAACACCTTTTACTCACACCTTAACTAAGAACAGACCACATTAGGGAAAACGAACGTCCTTCGACTCTATTCAGTTAATGTTTGCAGGAATGCTATAAAATAATGTCTATCCTGCAAAGGTAATTTTACAAATGCTTGAAATCTTAAAGCTGCGATCAGGACAAACGAATTTAGTACAAGCTGTTAGTATTATTTTCGCCTGTCCTAACCAAGAGAACGGAACAATCTAATAAATCCACATATGTGCCAGTGTTTTATTAAATCTGAGGCTATTATGCCTTTTGTATGTTTAACATAAACTAAATCCCCATATTTGTTTCGCTCTCTCCTCTCCCTGAGAGAGCCAACAGCAAACAAATGCGAAACAATAGTTCATTGTTTTAACCTATGGTGGCCTTTATTGAATTTCTATACACACTCCCGCACACAATCACAACTTAATATACTTTTGGTCAGTTATGAAAGAGCCATTGAAAAATTCAATATATCGTGCATTTCATATTATTTATTGATTGTTTCTTTCAATGCTTTTTTCAACTACAGTTCATTCAATGGTTCAGTTTTTTCTCGCAATTTTTTTGTAATTTCCATCAATTGCACTATGTCGTAATGAAAAGCAACGGCTTGAATGGTCCCTTGCACATGTGTATATGAAAAGTGACAGCAAGGGATTCAATAAAACTTAGTCGAACTAATCCTGCTGCTTTAAATACATCAATAGGAATATAAGAGTGAAACAAGGAGCATTCATTAAAGCTAGTGACTCGTGCTTGAGAATCAATCAATCGATATCAACAATTAAGCCAATAGTTTTTCAGTCGCTTGCAGTTGTTTACAATGCTCTAAAATTAGTGATCATGATGGACGTTCTTTCTTTAAAGTAACCTTCAACTGAAATTATTGATAAGTCACTTTAGGATCGTCAATAATTTCTAACAATTAGAAGAACTAGCACAAAAAATAAATGAACCGAAATATAAACGAAACTTTATTGTTTTCATTATTACGAAGTGTCTAATTGAAGCTGGCGGCACTCAAGCGTCTTGATCAATACCGTACATTTTTTCAAACAAGTATCAAAAGACATCTATTTAAAACGTCGGTCTAATCCGCTTTTCTGGAACAGCAAACAGGTAAAACGGGAATTACCAGCACCATCTGGTGCTGGTTTGGTTTATCAAGATGTAAGTCGAAAATATTTACTATTTATTTTCTGGTCAAAACAATTGAATTTTACAAACGTATTTTCGGAAAATAATACAAAATTAAAAATAATCTGTGACAAATCGAGTGTAAAAACGGGTTGTTCAATTGAAATGACTGAGTTATACGGCTGTGGACAAAATTTAAGATTTTCAGACTCAAACACTAGCCAATGCATTTCATACCCACACTGTTACATAAAATATTTTGCGCATGACGATTCTAGATTATCTAAGATCAAACCATGAAAGTTCTACTGTATGTAGTGGATCAGTTCCCTAATTGGCACATATTGACCTTTCAGTCCTCTATGAAAATGTTTAATTAGATATCGGTTCCAATGTGTAGCTTCAAGTTTTACATTTTCTGTTGACGCATTTATATACGAATCGCATTACGTTTGCGTTGTGACTATCTATGTTACACAGACTCTGTTCAATCTGCTCTTGCAATTCATTTACATAAGTTTAGCTCAGATCCAAACCGAATGGGCATCCGTTTGTTAATCCAGTTTGTCTTGAAAATACAGATGCGATAAACCTTAGCCAATTCATTACTCTTTAGCTCAAGGTGGATTTTATTCACTTGATATGCTACTTTACATCAGTCTAAATGTCGGTTCTCCTAACATTTCATGCAAATATTCTCCTCCTCAACTTTACTTATTGATATTAAGATCAGTTAGGTGTAGATAATTTCAATATTGATTTGAAACGTGAGATTCAATCTTGACCCAAATGACTACCTTTGTTATGAACAATATCAGCAAACTGTTGTTAGGTCCTTCAATGGAGTTGCACCATCAATGCTATTCACCGTACTCTGGCCCATTTCTGTACCATGTACAGTGTCGTCAAGATAAATTTGCACGTGTCTTAAGCAATATATTTATAATTTTTTTGGACCGCCTCCTGAGTTCTGTAGCAACCTTGCTCTTAAAATGCATTACCTTGCATGACCAAAAATTTGATAAAGCTTAAATACTTGAAGATCGTTAACATAGCTTTTAGATAGAAGAAAAAAAATTTCTTAAGGGGAAGGTATAAAACGTTTTTTTATTATATACTCTGCCAACTAAACATCTAACCTGTTTTTATTGAATGAAGATTATTAGAGGAAAATAACGTAATGGAAAGAAACAGTATCAAATGTTTTTTAGAAGGGCTAAAATTCACCGAAGTTTAAGCGTACAGCAGTACTTTCATTGTGTTTATAGCATTCGGGAATAGCTACCACATATTGGATTGATTAAATTATTCAGAAGCTAGCGGCGATTTAAAAAAAAGTTAATTGGCCCAGTACACTGTCGTGAATATTAAGGTAAAAAGCTAAATTTTATTTATTTCTGACTAATTTCCCTCTGCCAAACTAAGAAGTGCTCGGCTTACTTAGACGCCTCCTAAATAATTTTTCACAGTGTAAGTAATTGTAAGTAAAGAGGATTCTGATTTCCCCGAGTTATGGCCTTCGATGTACTCCAGGTGTCTGTAGATGGATAACGATTTCTTAATGGATTTTCCGCTCACATTTTTTAGTTAATATGTTTCGGCTTTCGTGTGTCACCACAAAAAACTAAATTTATATATTAAGGTACGTTTTATATTACTCAGTGTCAGAAATTTCAATGTATAATAGCAAAACTTTATTTTATCAGTCTGGCCCGGCATTTTTTCGCTGCTTACCGGTCCTTCATAGTTCATCTTCCATACAAATACTCACCCACTCTTGTCAAGTATTTAGCGTAGTCATCTACTATTATGATCTCACCGAAAGTCAGTTGATGTGATTTTGGACAGCATACACTATTCTGCTTATATGAAAAGGTAATGAAGCTGGAGCAATGACTGCATAAATTTTGAAAAATTCTTAAAACTAAGCGTGCGTCTAAAACGAATTTGTAATTTACAAACCATATTGGCTTAAATCAAAATATATCCGATATTGGGCGTAACATAAATATTGACGGTTTAGTTCGTGAATTCAAAAATTTTAACATATTCGTTTTTATTCTTTTTTTTTTTTTAATTTTAATATTTGAATTTTATAAATCCTTAGCAATTTATTCAAAGTTCACCATTTTTTCAACAATTTTCCGTTTTAAGTAATGCAATTATAAAACTTATCTCTGTAAAAAACCGCTTATTATGCGAACGTTTGTGTGTGAAAGAAAAAAGTAAACCTCGAAATCCCACACACCGTCAAACAACACACACACTTACTTAAATGCATACGTTACATTAAACTTACCCGATTGGTGGTAGTCTAACTGCATTTAGAAAAATTATTATATTACAACAAAAAGGTATGCGAATCTACGTGAACTTATTATATGGCGATTTACTAAAGCAAGAGAGCACAAAAAAATTATCAAATGGTAAAAAGGCGTACAAAAAAAAAGAAAATTATACATTCACACATTCCTGCAATTTAACACATAAAAGAGATAATCATTTCAGCGCCCCCTGTACAGCCGCAAGGCAAATTGACGACAAATTACAGGGCAACTGAAGGATAGCAACGAAGGTGAATTAAAAATAGCGACGGAAAGACAGTAAAGGAATATATTTTATCATATCATTATAAACATGGAAAAGCAGCAAACAATGTAAATGGAAAGGACAAGTATATGTAAATGTACATGCTTGGGTATCACAAAGCAATTTGCCATTTTTTCCCCCAGTCGCAATATATTTAACATAAAACTGTCATCTACACGTATGTATATACGAACGGGTGGTGGGTAAAGCGTAAAAAACGGGGAGAAGAGAGAGGGAATGTTAGTTTCAATTTTTTGCTTTGTTTTTCACTATTAAGCAAGCGATTTCCGGTTTTAATGTACTTTCTGTTATTGCTTTAAACGTTATGGTTGCTATTGCCATTACTTCGCCAGAGTGGTTAACCCACTAGACAGACGTGTGTAGCTATTACGTTACTAACCAACGCTAATTCCGGTAGAAAGGATAATATATGCGCCATAAGCGACTAACTCAGAAAGTGACTGAATGCAATGAAAACCTTAGAGTTTCAGGTCTGCTTTCGCATTTTGCATGCTATTACGTTTAATTTTTGAAACCTTGACGAAAAGCATACTGGATTTATATAAGACGCGAGGATGGGTGTTTAAAATGCGGTTATTAATTTTTTTGTTCTCGTTTTTAATCACTATACGCTGAAAGCTTGGATTACGTTTTCAATGTGCATTTAGCGTTTTTGAATAGAGCTGATATTCTTCGAACCCACGCTATAAAATGTAACTAAATGTCCTCACAGTAACATAAGGATTTCTTTGATAAAGCTCTTTTGCGTAGTTTCTTCAATTTTTATCACTCGAGTAAACGCGCGCTTTGTTTTGCTTTCTTCCGTATCCATTTGCACGCACTGATATGCGGACTTAAGAATTTCGGAGTGAACGTACCTTTCACCCTTCTTGCATTGGCAACTACTCGTTACAATCAGCCATTCATTCCCTTCATAGGATGGATAGAAAATCACTTACCTTCTTTTTAGGTAAGCTTTGCAAAGGTACAAAGGCAATACCGTAATGGCAAACAACGTTAATTAAAATGAAGGAACACAAAGAAACGTTTATGTTCGACTTTCTT
This sequence comes from Glossina fuscipes, assembly GCF_014805625.2. Taxonomy (NCBI): domain Eukaryota; kingdom Metazoa; phylum Arthropoda; class Insecta; order Diptera; family Glossinidae; genus Glossina; species Glossina fuscipes. Next base: position 155,351 of record NW_023998450.1, on the reverse strand, counting down.
TTGCGATTTTTATATAAATTAGCCATTTTCATCGCTTATGAATAATTATTTTATTAGAAAGACACATCCTAACAATTCTGGCTTGTATACAACGGCACTTCGATAAATGGTCGAATTTTTGGTTTTAAATGATTTTCGCACCAGACTTGTGGATTTTATTTAGTAAGCAAAAAGAGGCCACTTTAAACGGAGCTTTTAGACCTTAAGAAATTCGTAAATGTGGGCCTTCAAAAATTTCCCGGCTTTTCGTAAACTAAAGAAATTGGCAAGAAAAATTAATATCACATGCAGGGGTTTTGGGCTAAAGAGTCAAACGGGCGTTGAGCAAAATTTTACTTGGTGCACGCATTTGCTAGTCGATTCATTTTGAAGATCTGAAAATTCGAACAATTTTCTGTTAATGTGAGCCCATCAGAACCAAAATCAGTTCAAGATGGCCCTTTTAGCAAAGGACTTTAAGACCGGGTTCACTCCAATTTAAAGTATATACTTGGTTACGATTACGGAGTTACTTTCATTACTCGTTTGAAAAAAAAGCTCAAATAGCTTTACAATAGAGGTAAAGTTTTATCTAAAAAAAATATTTCATTTTTTTTAAAACAATTTTCCACAATACGTTTTACGGCAGTCTATAGGAAGAAAAACAGCATCAAGCAGATAGCGGAAATATTTTGAACGGATGAATTCTTTATGGTAACGGAAATTGATGCAAATAGTGCTGGTTAGTTAGGAAAGAACACAAGAAAAAAAGCACCGTAAAAAATATGCAGCAGTGAATAAATACTTTAAAAAGCTTAAATCTTTTCATCCAGGTCACCTTCACCAATACGCCCTATTCTTCTAACGAAGAGTAGCTGCTCTATTTAAATATTATTTTCCCCATTTCTGCTACGTCATCTGTACCAATAAGCAATGAACAGTACTGGACTGTATTAACATTGTTGTTGTCTTGTGTGCTTTGCTGGATTTCACTTTATGCATAAAAATATCTTTTTCTGTTTTTTTGCCAGTTCTTTTAATAGTTTTGCAGGTTTATTAATTATTAACTGGCTTAATCATTGTCATACGTTGCCTCGGTGTCTTTAAGGAATATTGAGACTATCTCTTTTATTGAAATGAAGGGACGCAAGCCTTTGTTATGCCATCCACTGGAGGAAGGTTATATACTCATTTTGTTTTTTTTTTTTTTTTTCATACTATGCCACACCCGAAAGGAAACTTCAGAGACCCTATAAAGTATATATATTCTTGACCATCAGCATGAAATTCTGAATTGATTTAGTCAATCCGTCCGTCTGTGTGTCTGTATATCTGTACGCTGTTTTGTGTGTTGACACTCTCCTGGTCGCAAAAAGAAGATGTCGACTACAAATTATGTGAAAACATTGGAAGTTTTTGAAGAATTCAAAATGGGACAAATTGGTCAGAGCAGAAGCGTAATTGCCGTTTTCTTAACAAAAATTTGTGGGTTCCGCTTGTTATTTAGAAATTACAAGAGTTAGAAAGCCGATGATTTTCATATTTACATTACGAAACACTTTTACGAAAAAAGCTGGCCCGCCCACATAAACTTAGAAGTAATTAAATTTACTTTTGTTCACTTTTTTGAGGTTTCTTGCTTATTTATCAGAAAGCAAACAGGGCCGAATGTTTAAAACTATTTTGTATATTCCTTAAAAGAAAATATATATGTTATCTGCTTAAAAATGGGTTAATTCTGAAATGAATACGGTAAATACCATGACCTAGTAGGTTATTTATTTCTTAATAATAGCGATATGGGTCTCGTATTAAAGCTCTTGGAGGTTGGAAAGCGAAAAGCTTAGTGGCGTGTTTTCCAAATTCGGCAACCGCCGCATATAACTTCCTTACTTATTTCTTTTTTACTATTTCTTCTTTCTTTTTGTTTTTTTTTTTTTCGTATATCAACGCTTGGTAAACATGATTTTTCAGTATAGAGTGCTTTCATATTTTTTAACATTTCATTTTTGGCTGCAGTTTAATTAACAATGTTCATATTTAATCATTTTGATTGATAGGCTGATTGATTGATGTACGGCCTTAATGACAATGTTGTCGAGAAGCGAATACCATTTCTGTTATTGTTGGTATCGTTACCGTTGTGTTCAGAATGAGTAAAACAAGATAAAACATAGACACTGAACATATCGCTACAAACTTGACTGACGTCATGTTAATTATGACATCTTTCTCTCGCATGAAACAATTAAGTTTGAAACAAATTAACTCAGAATATAAAGTAATTAAAATCTTTAATTGTGATTTAAAAGCAGCAATTAAGGAAAAACAACATTTAAGACAAAAAGAAAACAAATAATTAATTTCACTTGGTATGGATCGAACAATTTGACATTGACCACTTGCTTCCTTTGATTGCGAAACAAGACTGAGAATCCAAGGGCCGCACCTGAAACGATTCTCTCATTCTCGAATCAGATGATAGAAACGTCTGTAAAAGGTGCAGCGCTTAAAACGTGTGAGCTCGAACTCTTATTACTTCATTGCTCTACGATTTTTCGAGCACTTTTGAGCAGATTCTCCCGCTCTTAAGGAGAACAATATTGAACATTGCGATTGAAAAAGCTTAAAAAGTTTAAGCCAGATATTTGTATTTTTTAAGGCAGTACTCTTCTTCGACAAAAAAATTTTTTTTTGCATCTTCATCTTCTCCTGAGACAAATTCAACGATTATGATTTCCATGTAGTTCAAAGTGCATGTTTTAAACAATAGTGTAAAGATATCTTTCCATTTTCAAGTAAAAGTAACAAGTAATGGTCTTGTTTGGGACTACATCGGAAGTATGGAAGAATATAAATTTTAAATTCCCAAAATTTTTGCATAGAAAAATTTCTCATTATAACGGCAGAGTTAATATAACTTTAAAATTTGATGAAATATAGATATGATGTTAACCTTAAGTTACGTTCTCAACGATAAACAGAACTGCGTACAATTCGACGGCATCGCAACAATCACATTTCCTTTGTAGCATTTAAGAACCTCAAAAACGACCGATTAAAGAAAATTTTAATCAAATATTTTGATGCATTTTTCAAACTGTGTAATCCATTCAATATAAACTAAATACACTGAAACCATAACTTTTGCAACTGTCACAATGTCATTTTTACTGAAAGTTATTTATTTTGATTTATTTTTCATTTTTTCTTTTTTAATAGTTTTTTCATTTTATTTGATAAAGAATTTTTAATCAAAATCCCAGTTAAACCTCCAATACAAAAATGGCAGGCTTTGCCAGCAAAAAATATGTATGTATATAAATTTATTATTGATAGTTTCTCTCCCTGTCCTTCTGCTTTTTTCCGTCATTCTATCAAACTGATACTGCAAAAAAAAAAACGTAATCTTTGATGCATATTTTGTAGACGTGTCAAATAAAAGAACTACGAAAATAAAAAAACAAGAAAAATTCACACTATCTACCTTACCATGCATATATATATATATATATGCGACCAGGCATTCATATACGAATCCTTTTACATTACATAGGAAAACTGTTTTGTATAAAAAGCCAAAAATTTAAGTGAAAACCATTTACAAATAATGTGGTGGCAGAACTCGGCTGCAAAAAAAGTATAATAACAAAAACGGTGTAGATCGATTTTACCGATAAGCGTCATTTGATTAGTCTTCTAGTTTTTTAACACACACGATACGATCAGCGTAATATATTATGAAAGCGTAAACAAATTTTTCCTTATACCATAAGCTGCGCACAATGTGAGTCGTTGCTACAATGTGAGACACATCTCAAGAGTAACATGAGCCGGT
>NW_023998450.1:69569-151524 GCF_014805625.2 Glossina fuscipes | reverse complement strand
GATCTGCCTTAGTTGAATTCTAAATTATTGTTAAGTCAAACTTGAATTTGGAAATTTCAGTTTGGACCATATAACTTATATATTATAGTTCTGCATGCTCTATTACGTCATCGAAACCATTTTAAAGTTGGGTCGGTGGAAAACTTGTAAGGTAAGATATGTTAACTTTTAGAGTTTTCTCTCAATAGACGTCGGAACAATAAGTGCTATATAAAAAATTTGGACGACATATGTACATATATTTATATACATATATTATTACAGAAAATGCTGTTATCTAGCCTAGCTTTTTATCCTAATACAAAATATGGTCATTCCATTTGCGATACTATAGATTTTTGTTACAAGTTTTATTCAAAGGAACCCGCATTTATCAAGGTGTCAAAAATGTTGTCGACTTTTTTCTTCGAATATCATGAGCCATCTGCCCTTCATCTTCTGCAAATCCTCTTCGTGGAAGCCTTTCGAAGTAAGCCGAAGTAAAAACAAAAAAAAAAATCCAGGTATAAATAAATAAGAAAGAAGACCAAAGAAAAAAGCGTGTACACAAGTAGCACAGCCACACACCCACAAACGGTGCAGATCCAAGTTGCGAGTGAACCACTAAGCTATTGTAAACTTGCAAAAGTTTGGTAACTGATAACAGTCAACAGCAGGAATTAATTTTCCAGTCATAGTGAGACAGTAAGATTGGAAGTTAGTTTAAATACGAAATAGGCAAATCGCGCCAAATAAGTATACTTGTTTTAATAGATTCTAAAGGGTCCGACGTTGAGATTAAATGGTTTCTGCCAACGACTCTGAACGATTCGTTCGTTCACAAACGATTAGGAACTTTGAAGTTGATCTCGCCTAGTAATGTCGGCGAATCTATAGTACCATTTCATAACTTAATTAAGAAGAAGACACTAGACACGGCTAGATTTAATCACCGAGTAGAGATCATTAATGTATGGAATAGATAAAATATATTACTAAATTATGCGAGGACGCGATAGATCAGTCGGAGAAATTTGGGGGGAAAATAAGAAGAAGATAAAAATTGTCCTTCATATCAAACTATGATACAACGCTGGAATGGTGCCGATCTTTGTCCATTAAAAACGTTGAGTTTATAGTCTTACACGTAGCTCCCATTTTATAATTACATATTCGCACATTTAGGTGTGAAAAATGAACTGCGTGAATAAAGATTTTCCAAGTCGCATGTTTTGAGAATGCCTAATTCGCTATAGAAAAAGTATTATCGAAATTTGTTTGATATTAAAGAGGACATCTGATGATTATTAAAATATTTCATTGCATGCCCACTAGTTCTATAGACAGGGGAATTCAGGCGAGAAGGGCAATTTTTTATAGTCATAGCTCTTTGGCTGGTGTTGCTATCTTTTACCAAGTAGGATGACCAAGCATAAAACATACAGCCTAAGATAACGTAACTTACCCAAAGTTAAGCAAATACATCCACATAATAAATGCGATAGAAGAACAATTAGCTGCATATAAGCGACATTTTTAATCTCGGTTCTCAAGAGAAACACTTGAGCAAATGACACAACCACTGAAGAATTGGCCTATGCCGTTAGTGACGCGGCGATTATTTGAACTATTTAACAATGCAATGTATTTATTTAGTGATAAGTATAAAAAGGCTTTCGAAACGACTTTTTAAAGTTGAAGTTAAAAATCAATACAACATTTTTTCTATAATACAAAGAGGTAGGGAGAAATTAAATTAAATAATATTTTTGCGGACAGCGGCAATCAGTAGAACGTTTAGTGTCAGCAGGGTAGCGGCAAAAACCGTAGATAAAATGTATGTATGTAGAAGCATGCCTTTGCATCTATATAAGTGTTTCGCCCATGTGTTATGTTATTTTAATAAAAAGGAAAAAACTGCAAACACATATAACATACGCTTACGGTGTTGACGGAAATGTTTGTAATAATTGGAAAAATGTTTTGTTTTAATTAACTTGTAATAAAAAAAAAACAGTTGTGACATATCTCACATTCATATGTAGAAGAGAATATTTATGGAAATCAGTCAGCAAAGATTCACTATTAATATAGTCGTTCTATTTTTATTTTCCGACAAATTAAACCTTAGCTGAAAAATTTTTATTGTTTATATTTCATCTGTTATGTCTTACTTGAAATCTGATACTTCTAAATACATCACAATTTTGAAATAATATGAACCTTATATACGAAGACGACTAAAAACAGTCTAGTAGGACACGGCCTATCGTTAAACACCCTACAACACTTCGCTTAATGCAGTTTTTCATATTCATACAGTTATTCAAAATAAGACTTTATGTTCCGACCATTTCCAATAACATTTGTCCTTGAGCTAAAACTCGTCGGTGTACCGAACGTCATCAAAATATCTTAACAAATGCTACCTGTAGATTGAACAAGAGAAAGCAAGTCGGATAGACGTACTTGTGGACAAAGGGGTGGGAAAACTGAATTGATCCAGAAAGTTGTTCTGCAGTTTGGTCCATCCGAAAGGGTGGACAGACTTAATACACTTGCACCGCACGCGAGGCAGAGTATTACAAGTTTTTAGAAAAATGTCCTGAAATGGTGACAGACAATCAGGGATTGCAGTCGTGTCAAGTAAATGTACATTTGTCTGGTTTGCTTTAAAATAAAAGGAGGTAACTGGGTCGAAGAGGGGTGTCTTATATTCTAAGCGCGGATTAAATTCTATATGCCACGCTTTATTAATGGACATGAGATTGGGCTCCATTCCTATTCGTAAAAATAATCAAAATAAAAACAGGTAAGAAAATTAAATTCGGTCGGGACCGAATCTTTTACACTCATCAAGTCTGGCAACTCTGTCGCGCGGTATAGTCGTCTATATTTTGTTTCGGCAATTAATATTTTAATTTTTTGTTAAATTTCGTGGCTATTTTGCTTTATAGTGTGTGAATTTATAATACACTTTGAGAAGAAAGTGAGTGAATTCAAAGTAACACAAGTATTTTTTCTTTACGCTTTGATTCAGTGGATTTTTGCAAAAAAAAATTTTGAGCTCTGATATAAATCCCTCTTTTTTTTTGGTTTTCTCTCTTTCCCTCTGGTTATTTTTTCGATGTTTGTAGTTTGTTTTGCTATTGATCTCTCGTTACAGTGTCAACGTAACAGAGAAGTTTTGCACAAATTGGTTGACAGATTTTTATGTTGAGGATTTTTTTTTTTGCAATTTGTCTTTCTGTTTCTTTATAATCGACTTCTGTCTTTAAGACTGATATGGAGTGTTTATATACACCTTGTCGCGCAAAATCAGGCCCGGAATCGGATAGATTCCTTTCTTGTTGGCTCTGCGAACGCTTTGATCATCCAAAGTGTGCCGGTATTCTTCGCCGTGCTGCTGATGCAGTCGCTGACCCGTCTAAAGATGGTCATGTCTTGACTGTAGGCAGCGGGACACGCGAAATGGTTTCTCGGAATTGAGTAGAAATCTCAGCTCCTTGTAGAAGAAGTTTGAGCTAATTAAGTCTAGGTTTGATGAGTGTCGTTTTATTGAGCACTCATCTTCTACCCAAGCCAGAAAAATAACAACTGGTAGCGTAGCGTGTGGGACGTCAATTCTGAGTTCCTCCAAATCTGATTCGTTGGTTCAAGTTACCGCTCCCTCTAACTCAAAAATGAACGTTAATGCTTCCGATATTGCTGAGTGGGTTGGTAACAAAACAGTTACAAATAAGCCAGCAAATCCTTCGGTTTTAAGCTACGCTGAAGTGGCAAGGGTATCTCCGCCCAGAGCCGCCACTCACTCTAATCAAGCGCCATCGCCTAAAAATAATGAAGAGAAAAATAAACCATCCTCTACCCCTGGCTGTTCGCATGTGAACGCTGGTCACCAGACTGGGCAAGTCGCACAAGCTGCTGGTGCAAGGGCGATAACGCCATCTATATTCTCCTTAACTCTAAACTCCCCAACCGTGAACCCTCCTGTTCCAAGTAATGACATTTGCTTGATGGCAGTTTTTCCCAGATAAGCTATATTTATGTCAAGACTGGCACCTGAAACATTGGTAGATAATATAAAAAGTTATCTGGCGGCGAAAGTCCCATCAGTCAACTTAAAGCGCGTTAGCATTTTTAAAATGGCTCCTTCTCAATTTAGGGCAATCTCCTCTTTTAAAATACTAGTTCCGACAGAAAACAGTGACATGTTTCTAAACAAACCATTGTGGCCAGTTGGATCCTTAATTAAAGAATTTATCCCTCGAGATCATCCCCTTTGGTATTACGGGGCAATAGTCTTGTCGCCTTCAAAAAACTAAATGTTTCTTCAGACCCATTATCTCTCATTTTTCAAAATGTTAGGGGCCTAAACTCAAAAATTCGTTCTACTTTTCTAAATTCAGTGTGTACGGAGTTTTTTTGTATTGCCTTCACTGAAACTTGGCTAAAACCCGATCTTAATTCGTCGGAACTTTTTCACAATTCTTTCCAAGTCTTTAGAAATGATCGAGTGAATCACATTGCTGGTGGTGTATTAATTGCCATATCTGCGTCAGTCCCATCAAATTTAATTGAATTCCCACTTCTCCTGACGTTGAATTTATCACTATTCGTGCGAAAATGCCCAATAAACATCTATTTATAACCTGCTCCTATATTCCCTCAAATTCTGATATGTCCATTTAGAAGAAGCAGGCCGCCCCCAATTGTGAAGTGGCCAAGCAGTCAAAACCCACCGATTTGATAGTTGTGTTGGTCGACTTCGACTTGCCTCAAGTCACTTGGTGTAACAGTGATAATTCTGGCTGTTTGATTCCTACTTCAACATCTGATAGAGCTGTTGTGTTCTTTAACGAATTATTTGATCATAATTTAGTTCAATACAAGCATACCCTAATTGTAATGGTAGATTGCTTGATCTCTGCTTTGCCAATTTCCCTGAGATTAGTGTAAATCGTTGTCCATGTTTTAGCTTACCTGAGGATCCTTATTATCCGTACTGCCTTAATGAGCCTAATCAAACTTTTTCAAATAATTATTATGATTTTCATAAAATCAATATTGTATTGCTAAGACATCGTCTTTCGTATTTGCGGCATGATTTCTCAACCGGTAGTATTGAAAGCTTATTGTCATCATTCTATAATACATTAAATCTAGCTATTGCTGTATCTGTTCCGATCAAGCAGTGTCGACCTCGAAGCAGGTGTCCCCCGTGGTTTAATAAGACAATTAAATATCACAAGAATAGGAAAAACTCGCTATTCAAAAAATATTCGAAAAGTGGCTCTGCGCTCGACTATTTCGCTTACTCGGTGGCGAGGCATAGATTTAACTCCCTCAACTATCATTATTACTGCAGGTACCTTCAGTTCATTAAATCCTCTCTGTTTGCTAATCCTAAATTCTTTTTTAAATTTATTAACTCTAAAAGAAAAATATCCACATATCCCTCTCATGTTTCTTTTAATGGCTCTGATTCTTTGGATGATTTTGAAAGCGCAAATCTCTTTGCTGAGTATTTCCGACGAAACTTTTCGATTGCTAATTTCGATTTATCAGCAAACTACCCATATCCTATAACTAACTCGGTTTCAATTCCTAACTTGGTTATTTCGGAAGATGACGTTTTTAAAGGGTTGAGCTCTCTAAAATATAGTTGTTCGCTTGGACCTGATGGAATTCCATCATGCGTACTTAAATCTTGCGCTGTCGAGTTATGTGGTGTGATATCAAAGATTTTTAACTTGTCCTTGTATTTAGGTGTTTTCCCTTCATGTTGGAAGAGTAGTTTCCTTATTCCTATCCACAAGAGTGGAAGTAGACAATTTGTTGAGAACTACAGAGGCGTAGCCAAGTTGAGTATCTTGCCCAAGTTGTTTAAGCAAATTGTGACTCAGCATCTGGCCTTTGCCATTAATTCGTATATTTTTCCGCACCAGCACGGCTTTCGGAAAGGGCGATCTACAGTCACCAACTTGTTAGAGTTTATCTGTCAAGTTTTCCAGGCTTTTTCTAGTGGCTCTCGCACAGATGTTATTTACACTGATTTAAGCAAAGCATTTGATATGGTTAAACATAACTTACTTATCTTTAAACTCCAAGCCTCTGGTTTCCCACCCTACTTAGTGAAATGGATAAGCTCTTATCTGCACAACAGATCCTTCAGGGTTTTGTTCAACTTTATCACTTCGGATGAATTCCCCGTTACATCTGGCGTACCTCAAGGAAGTCACTTAGGTCCCATTTTGTTTAGTTTATACATTAACGATCTCCCATCGGTGGTTAATTCCAGCCAGATTTTAATGTATGCTGATCATGTGAAACAGTTTTCTTCCTTCTCTGTTGAATCGCAATCACATCAGCTTCAAGGTGACTTGGATAATTTTGTTGCATGGTGCTCTTTGAATCTTCTGAAAGTAAATCTGAGTAAATGTAAGAAGCTTTCTTTCTCACGAAGAAAGTCATTCATTTTTCATTGATTCGCATAAGTTGGGCGACAATCACAGATTTCGGTGTTCTATTTGACCATAGGTTACGTTTCAATTTGCATATTGAGCTCTCGTTAAGCAAAGCTAGGTCCACGCTTGGTTTTATAAAAAGGCGGTCCAAAGAGCTGATGATCCCTACATTACGAAAAGGCTGTACATGTGTTTGGCTAGACCCATACTCGAGTATGCCTCTGTTGTGTGGTCTCCTTCATATAGGTGCTACGTAGATTCAATTGAATGTGTTCAAAAGCAATTCTTGCTGTTTGCCCTTAGAAATTTGGGTTGGGATCCGATTGCCTCTCTTCCCCTCTATCAGAATAAGTTGCTTCTGTTGTCCTTACCGTCTTTCGTGAAACGTAGATTTGTTCTTGGCGTTTCCTTTCTAATCAAAGTAATAAATGGTGCTATTGACTCGCCTTCATTACTGGGTGAAATATGCTTTAATGTCCCTAACTGCTTCTCTAGGCACTTTATCTTGGTTAAGCTTAGTCAGTGTAAATATAATTATGAGCTGTTTAATCCGTTCAGAGTCGTTTGCAAGAACCTCAATGACGTCTATCACTTATTCTCGTTATCGGACTCTTTAAAGTCCATTGAAGCAACATTGCTTAATACGCGCGATTTACCTATGTCGTACTTAAACTAGCTTTTATCCTTAAAAAGTCGTTACAATTCGAAAATGAATTATTGTTAATTATTATCGGTTGCCAGGCTTATCCATGTTTGCGATGGCTTAGGGGTTCATTTGCAATTTGGTCTTGTACCGGTTGTAAGTGTAGCTCTATGCTGATAGTGTACATGCTTTTTTTTTTCTTTTTCTTTTTTTTTTTCCTATTTGTTTTATTATACTTATACTAAGTTTTATTATTAATTAATATAAGTTTTAAAATTCGCCTGAGTAGCCGAAGGCGAGGAATCTCGACTAGCAAGTCAATGGTCGTGGGTTCGAATTTCAAGTGCGGTAGAGTTTTTAATAAAAGCCGATTGCCTTAGATGAGGGTGCTTTTAAGAGTTTACTCTTAGAATTTATTTCTATGGAGAAATTAATAATAATAATAATAATAATAATAATAATATAAGTTTTGCATTAAGAGCCAATTGAGCTCAACTGTTATTTGTTTAGTTGAGTTTCGTGAATAAGTAAAATAAATAAATAAATAAATAAATCAGATACTCAAAAAGAGACAACAGAAGTAAAAGCACAAAATTCTCATAATCTATAATAAAGAAAGCGCGCAGCTGATTTCTTTCAAAATAAAAATTTTGTTGTACTGGCATGTGGGCGTTGTGGGCGTGCCCTTTGAAAAGTTTAGGTCCATTCCACATTCTTTCGCAAATTTGTTTGCGACATCTTGATTTTCGCTGACGGGAGAATGTTTACCACAAATGCTACGATGTTACGCAAATAGACAGATGGACAGACGAACAGGCGGACACGTTTAGGTGCATTTAAGGGTTGTAACTAACCAAGAATCTGCATACTTTATGGGGTTTTTGAAGCTTTTTTCTGCGTATTATAAAGGCATTGAAAAAATAATTCAATTTTGATACGCTGTAATATTGGGTGGGCTTGGTCAATTTTTCCATTTTTGTGTGAAAATGCTACACCATCGCCCATAGAATATGAGTTCAAATCTTTATACATGCATTTGCTATAGTTTATGAGTAATGAGCAAAAAGCCAATTTTTTATTCCATTTAAAAAATAGAGGTATTCTCAGTCTATGTGGTGCGTTGGGCGTGTCCTTCGACTGATTTGGTCCATTTTCAATACGAACTTTTGTGCAAGAACTTTCAATGTTTCCGCCAAATTTGAAGCCAATTGCTTCATTTTTGCGGCCAGAGTAATATTTACAACAGACATTACACTGACGGACATGATTAAATCGATGTAGAATTTGTTCCTGATCAAGAATATATACATTGTGGAATTTCTTATGTTCCTTCTAGGTGTTGCAGACGTTTTCAAATAAATATACCCATCCTTCACTGATGGGTATAATAGTAAGTAAAAATCCTGCACAATACAGTCAAACCTGTTTTTGTGCGGTAGATAGGGACCGCAGAAAAAAAACCGCACAAAAAAAAAATATTCAAAAACTGCATAAATAGCTATAAGAAATAATTTTTCACAGCATATTAAAGAAAATTTTTTTTATGCGGTAGAGAGGGACCGCATAAAAAAAGTCTCACTTAGAAAATATGTCAAAGCTTCACGAAATAGCAAGAAAGTGCTTTCCAAACAAAATAAATAATTAAATTACACATTGAAACATTTAAAAAAATTTTAATTTCTAATTTTAAACAAGGAGAAATTTTCAAAATGTACATAATTCAATACTACTCGTCGTAGTTCAAAACGCGCATATTTTTGCGATAAACGGGTTCGTAATCGCTTTCGTCACTTGAAGAGACTACAGTTGATTTTTTTTTTTTGCTGCAAAGCTGGATCGCTGCATATATTTTATCCGCTGTAATAGATTCCGCTTCTTCTTGTCCGTCTTCATGATCTGTTAAGTTATTGATAATGTCACTATCATTTACGGTTTCGTCCTCAATCATTTCAATAAGATCATTTTCGCTGAAAGAGTCAAAACCAATGTGTACATACACACTGATAGCAAAAACAGTGATGCCAACACAGTTCAGTTTGACCTAACCTCTCGGCGAAATTCAATGTGTCGATATTCATATACCGCACAAAAAAAGAATCGCACAAAAAGAATCGCACAAAAAAGCGCATAAAAAAAGACCGCACAAAAACAGGTTTGAGTGTATCTGCCTTTTTAGACATATGGCAAATTTAGCTGCTGGGTGGAACTAAATAATAATTCCGAAACAAGACCGGATGATAAAGAAAAGAAAGTCCTGCGTATCAATCAATTTATTTCTAACCGCGGCGACACATGTGGCAGGAGCAGGCTAGATTCTTTACTTATGTCAGAGCTTTCGTAAGCATATCTTATGTCTTAGGTGCTTTACATAACAGCTCAAGGAAAAAGGACGTGGCTTTCATAAATTAAAAAAAAAACATTTTGTATTAATTTAACCGAAAGTAACAGCGTTTTTAAAATGAGCCACAAATTTGATAAGATTCGTTTCATTTTACAATGTTTTGCTGGGTCTCCTAGCGATTGTAGTGGTCTCTGTATAATTCTTTTAATCTGTAAAGAAAGTCACTTAAGTTCTTGATTTAAATATCCTTGAAGTTACTACAAAGTCTTATACAAACTCAGACGGTTTTGATGATAAAAAGCCATGCTCAGAAACAAGTACAAGTTGTATGGATAAAGAAACACAGATTAGGTTTGATTGAAATCTCCCTTTTTTCGTAATTTCTACATGTAAGGCAACCGAAATGTATTCTTAGCTTGAATGCCGAGAAGAATGATTGATCTTTTCTTAATCTTTTTTAGTCTGCATTGTTAACCATCTAAAAATTCTTGAACTTGATCGCATACACTTTTCCACATAAAAATTCTTAGAAAACTCTCGTATTCCAAAAAGCCTAATTTTTAATGCGTCATGATGAAAGTTAGTCTGATGTAGCCATTGAGCAAAAAAATTAGCGGTGTGAACCTGGATCGCATAAGTCCATTCTTTAGATACCATGTATATGTATATATAGTACTATGTGTATAGTCCATTTTTTAGACTTCATGTATATACACACCCATGAGTCTATTCATAGTTGATTCTTGAATTTTCAAAGCGCTCACATCTATCGTATACTTGTCGTATTCGATCATTTAACTCACAGATATGTTCAGGTATCAAGATGATCATCTGCCTTTTAAGTGTCCACTTTACCATACCCCGTCCGAAAAATGAATAATATGGCAATCTCCTCCAAGCTTGCTATGCTTATGAGCATTACAAACGTACGGTCACCACAAAACAGGTCCTTTCCCTGGAAGGTCAGGCTGATCTTAAACGTTTGTGTTTATGCAGATTAAGGCACCTTGGAGTCGCCCAACTTTACACTTTACGCTTAAACGCATAAATGTCATCTTCAGAAATTTTGCCAAGAGTACAACCAAGCTCCTTTTATTGGTAAGTTAATTTTCTTTACATTAATGCAACCATGTTCTTTGATTTGCAAATTGTAATTGTAAACAATCATTAGTTATCTCGCCACTCATTGGATTAATTTATCACCAATCCGGACATTAGCTTTCAAAGCTGTAAAAATATGCATCACATTGTACGTCAGTAGACTTAGATGATTATAACAAATCCTTAATGAAAAGATGTCAAAGCAAGTTTTGCAACTCTTTGCAATACAAAAACGTTGAAAATATTTGAGAACAATAATTAAATACTATTCTGGGTATTTATCCCATTTTGGTAGAGAGAGTTGTGATCGAAACCCGACCTAGCTTCAGAAAAAGTGTTTCGATGGCTGAAGTGAGGTTTGAAGTCAGTACTACTCGAAATGAAAAAGAAGCCATTATTTGATATTCGACAGCCTAGCGTAGATTTCATTGAATTTACAAAAGCGAATTGAAGATTTTACTTACCAAGTTTCAAGAGAAAACGGACTGTAAAGTAATATTGCTCAATACATTTTATCTTATCTTACCTGCTCCGTTTTGCACCAAGACCTAAAATACGATATAAAAAAATAACTAATAATAGGATAGTAAATTAATGAGATGCGAATCCAGCTTCCCTTCTGGTCTCTTAATTGTCTTTACAGTTTTCTTCGTTTTTTTTTTTTCTTTATAAGAAAATCTACTTTAGGTCTTATGTAATTGCTTTTTCCAATTTCATGATGCCTTCTGTTGTGTTCACGACATTTTTTTTTCCTTTTTTCGTTGTTCACTCAATTTTATAACAATTGTATTCAGACTAGTGTCGACCAGCCTGAACATATCAATACAATTAACTCTTTTTGTAATTTTTTTAGTTAACAGCTTTTATTTACTGTAGGCTTTGTAAATGCTTCACAACGTTTTTATTTTGGTAGCCTTTCATTTTCTCCTACTTATAAGCAAAGTGCATTCTAAATATAACATGCAGTATGTCACCATAGACAAAATCCATTTCTTGCGTCGCGATTGGAGTAAGACTCTGGGATCAAATTTTCCGTCTAACCGGTTGCCTGTTAAAATTTGTTTTGATAATTACAAAGAAATATAAGCTTACAACTGAAACCTTAGCATCTTCGTTGATAATAGAGATTCTTTTGAATAATATCAGTAAATGATAATAAATATCCAAAGTAGCGACCTAAGCCCAATACTTTATATTCTTTACAATTTTTGTTCTCTTTCTGAGTTGATTGCCTCCCAGTCCTTTAAATGTGAGCGCACGGTTACGCTTTGATATGACAGGCAGCGTTTTTACAATTGGCGGCTTAAATCGACAATCATTGGGTATTTAGCAACTGATGCCTTTAATTAAAGCTCGTTAAAAACTCTCAATGGCACAACGAGTGAAGACAAAGGAGAGCAAAATTGTATTAAAAAAGTAGTGCTGAGCATTTGAAAGACAACTGGGAAAGGAGAGAAACTCTTTTTGCTTTTCTTACAAAAAACATCACTAAATTTATATAAGTGCAATAATCGAACATGAAGGATTAAGTAAAGTGTTCTGAGCAGGAATAATTGAATTTTTTTGTAAATTTTTAGATTGGTTTAAGGTAAGTATATGACGTTATGTGGTATACGATACATATTAAGGTGGATCTTATTAATTCAATCAGTTTATCATAGAATAAAATTTACTTTGTTTCCATTCAGTGTATGAAGCTTAACGTGACCATAGTTGCGAGAAACAGGCTGCAATGATTACGCGCGTCGTGTACTTCGCAGACATATTAGGTTAAAATAAATGAATAAAAGAGATAGCTCGTCTAAATTGGACATCGTTCCTCCTTAGACTTTCATCATACGCAAGGTACCAGCATATTTCCTTAAAATACATCAGGCTAAACTGGATGGGAACAGGTAAGATGGAATTGTACGGGAGTACGCAAAAATTAGCTCAATTAAGATTCCGCGGATACTTTTAAGGTCAATGGTTTGAATATAAACTAGACCAAGTTTGCTTAGATTGAGATAAATTTCGGAATACCAACTTCCTGTGGATTATTATTTCAGAAATGCAGACAACGTAAAGAATGTAATGGTTCTATTATGATGACATTATAGTTTACCGCAGTAGAAAAGGTTTGAGCGTCTTTAGAACGACAGCTAGAAGAAGTAGTAGAAGCATAAAGAACGATGGGCTGCAGCATCTACCGTGTCGCTATTCCGTGCTCCGTCGTTGGAAAATTTATAATAAAAGGAAGAAATATTCAAGTTTTTCCGGACATATTGATGGACGCGTGGAAGTTCTTGTGTCTTATTCACTTGCCGTTTCGGAGCGGCAGTTCGGGGAGTTTCCTAGTTGCTATGGTTTTATCCAAATTTGTGAGTGGTAATATCCGGCTGCAAAAACGCGTAACGCCTTTACAGCCCATCCTCAATATAACCCTTTTTCTGTGTTCTGTCTTGATAGATACTAACCTGTGATACGCATAAGCACTATGATAGGGCCTATTATAGAATGACTTAACAAGATTACGTTTGTATAATACATTGCACTTAAGGTCTTATTGTACATAACAAAGAATTTGAATTTCTACCAGATGTGGTAAATGTGTATACCTTTTTCTGTTTATTTGCTAACACACTCACTTAGTTCGTTTTAAACTCAATCTATTGTTATTTGATTATCAATATTATTATTATTATTATTAATATTGGATGCGTTTATGTCACATTCATATAGTGCTTGCTCGGCAATGGGTGCTAAACATAAATCACAATTTAACAAAATGAAATCTTCCGAAATAAAGCATTAAAAAAGCTTATAAAGTGCAATAAGAGATACTCAAAAACCGGAACTGCAGTAAATGTTGTTTGATAGAAATTATGTGAAACAAGTAAGAATACTATGTTCATCTAAGGAAATTCAGCGACCGCTTTCATCATAAAATGCCAATATTATGAATCTGAAAGCCAGTTCAAAATGTATTCCTACCGGGGTTTCCAAACTCATTTATTCTATTTTCTAAAGAGGCGACATTAAAGTAGTGGCTTTTCGTTGCGTCAACACATTCTAGCGCACCGAATTTCTTCGAAGTGTCGCGAAAACTGCGATCTGTATGTTGAACGCGGACAGGGTGTCAAAGGAGTATTCCATCTTGGCTAGTGTAATAAAACGTAAATCTCATTGTGAGTATTATATAAATCTGCCCAAATTTAATATGCTCCAGTTACAAACAATGTAGAGTGTAAGTATAAAAAGTAAACCTTCGTTATTCCCAGAAATACACAAGGCATTGCTACTATATATATATATAAACTATTCTATATATATATGCTGTACTATTATATATATATAAACATATATGTATGAGTATGTGTTAATGTATGTGAATGTTTATCGGAACTTGTATTTCCAACGGGAAATCAAACTATTTTATTAAAATTTTTCCGCCACACAAACAGAGGCATATAGAGACATGTTTCAGTTGCGTTAATCTAAGTAGCTGCTCTAACTATTTGCTCTTAGTAGTTGTTGCACAAAAATTTCAATAATAATTTTTAATTAAAAACTTATTAATTAAAATAAAACATGAAAAGAAATAAAAACAAGAACCAAAGCAGAGAACCGCATTCGGCTTAGGGCGAATTTTGTGCATACCGCCTTTCTAAAGAAAATAAATGTATAATTCTTATAAACTCATTTTTAACAAAGAACTTAGGATAGCTTTGAGCAAAAGTGTAGATATGAGTCCATGAATTGAATGTTGTTGCTATTGTTGAGAAAAAACATAAGTTGTTTTCAACGAGAGATTGACAATTATTCAGTTTTTCTCAAGGGGCAAAGTTTAGGCTTTTTCCTGTTAAAGGGTTGGTGCCTGGTTTAATCAGGTCTGTCGAAATGAATTCGCTAGAATTTATCTAAGCCCTTGTCCTTCTAAAAATGACTGAAAAGGCGATCCACGCTGATAAATAATTTATTTTTGTTTTTGGCTCTTTGTTATTTATTTGCAGCTGTTGCTAAGTAAACCGACAAATTGGACATACTTTAGTTGGGCTATTATATAATATTGACATAATGAACTACACAAAATTTAATTAACGTTTAAATGATTACATAAGCAGTGATTTCTAAAACTATGCATAATCCAGTCTTCTGGCAGTTTTACGCATAAAAGTTTAGACAAACATTCTGAAATATTATGGTATAACAATAGCAATTTTACACGTTAAGTAATTACTTCACATAATATAGAAATAATTCATTACATCATATAGCTAACGTATAATAAAAAGCATAAACAATAAATCATCCATACCACTGTCCTTTATATGCGAACTTTTGTTCCGAGAAAGACCTGTCGTAGACAGGGCGGATGTTTGAAAAAAAATCCTACAATCAGTGAATACAAATATTATAATTTTGAAGGTTAAGGAACACTAGGCTTCTACGAGTTGCTTAATACAACATTGGATGGCAAAATTTAAAGCAGACCGCATGAGCTGCAACGATGTACATCGCAGAGGTTGGCCAAACGAGAAATAATGGAGATTCTTCGGGAATGAAGATTGCGGACTGAGTATGCGGCGCCGACAAGCATAATATTTATTTCGAAAAGTGGTATACATTGCATATCGACTTCAAATTTGAAAAGAAAGAAAGTGCCACAAGAAGAGCGTTGCAAACATTTTTTAGGCGGTCGACGAAATTTTACAGCAATTATGGGGTTGTCTTCCTCGATTCATAGCTATCATTGAAATTTATGTTCGTCACTTTATATCTGAGGCCAAAACAATGAAGAATCACCTCTACAGAAGTCGAAGACTCATGGTCCGGGCTTAGCGTTTGTGCTCTGGCGAAAGGTGATATAACTTTCATTGATTATCTTGATAATCGAAAACAATCGACTGCCATGGGTTGAATTTTCGGTTGTTGACTATTTTAAATAGCTCGGCTGTTCTAGCAATGAGCAGCTGTTGAACATAGTTGGGAAAAGTTACCGAGCTAAACAATACTATGTTGGGAAATAAAGATATTTCTTTCCGAATTTTTTGCGTCTTCCTATTCAGGCTAGGCGCTTTGAATATTATCATCGTACTTTGTTGAAATTACGATGAAATAAAAACTGATCATCAATACGTTATCAATAGTTCTATTAATATTAACCAGTGGATGAAAATAATTTTATTGGTTTCGTGCGCTACCCGACTCACCGTTCACTAAGCTCGACTTATTTAGGTTTATTTATTCTTAATGAAAGTTTAATAACACATTACGCATTTAGTTATACCGCACAGCTTGGCGGGGATAGAAAAACGATCGTGATTTTCGTGTTTGCTCCCTTTCTGGCTTCTACTATATGTTATACTCAAATTTTGTTTTTGGCTTTGCGGCAATTATTTATGGGAAAAAAAAATACAGTAGTTGCTCCATCAGCAAAAATTGCGACGGTCAGCTACAGTTTTTAGCATGGATGATGATATTTTCAAATCGAAAAACAGTCTTGTGCGACGTGTTGGTGTCGAAATAAAATAATTTTATCTTAACCTTCTTATTTCGCTACCATGTCCGTTATTAGAAAACCCTTAAAGGTTCCATGTTTTAATTTTCGTTTTTGTTAATATTTCCATATAACTGTAAAAATTTCACACACATAACTTTCTCTTTCAATCATTCATTCATTATTGCGACTATCCCAAGCTTCTGTTGTTCTCGGTTTTTTCGTAATTTCAATAGCATGAAACATCAGATGACGGATCTGTGGATACCGGAAAAACGGCTGATTGTAACGGTGCATATTTTAATTGAGCTCTCATTCAACACTTGGAATTTCTAAAGTCATGGAATTTTTTCTGGGGTTGTAGAGAAAAGCCTTTCAGAAAAGCTAAATCATCGTTGACATAACATTTCATTTTCCTTATATGAGGCAGAAAAAACCATCCGTTTCGGTAGTAATAAAATTTAAAAGATTTTACGACTAGTCAGCTGATTTCATAAAAATACCAAGCACATTTTTTACAACAATAAATTTTAAGGTTGTCACGACCATTAAGGTAATTCAATTCAAAATGACCAACTAAAAGCTCAGACTTTCTTCTATGCCTAAGTAAAAATAAAGAAACTAGTTATAAACCAATAAGTTAACCTTTGCCAAATTTGCGAGACAAAATCACTTGCGTTCATACAGATATATAAATCAATAAAAAAATAAAGAAAAAGAGTTCGAATTATTTTTGAGAGAGTAAATCCGAAAAATTGACAGTTATTGTTCCAATCAATTAACTACACTTTTCTGTGGCATCTAATGATTTATTTACAATACGTATTAAAAAGATTTTTCGCAGATGCAGATACGCGCGTATACAATTTGGAAATCTATAAAGAAAAAATTTCATATCCTGTCATTCACGAAATGATTGATGAATCAATTGCACAAGAAATCCGTAATGTAAAGATATCTGTGACTAAGCAGGAAAAACGGAAATTTAGAATCCCAAGAAAGAAATAAAAAAAGCATCTCAGATATTACGCACAACTTTTGGCGAGAGAATTAAGGCGGAAGTATTTCCGAAATAATTTCTCGAAGGAAGATGATTATGAAAACATTTATTTAAGTGTCTTTTCATAAACTTGTTTCTCAATCACAATGTAATACCAATTGAAGGCATTTTTTTTAACGAAGTATATTGAAAAACTTCGTGGAGCAGTACACTGTGTTCCATATCTACATGCATATATATGTTTTTAAATAATTTTCAACTTAGAGCGAGCTTCTAACGCTAACCACCTGAAACCAATACAAAGAATGGCCAAGTATTCTGGTTGGCGATACGTCAGAGGGTCAGAAGAAGGCTTTGTAGTGCGCCCTTGTTGCTCTTAAACTATGCTCAAGCTATTCAAATAATAGTCAGCTGCTATAATTCAGTTTCAACGCAGAATTGTCTGCCTAACCAAAACATACAAACTTTCAATTCTGCACCTTTGAAAAGAAACATAACTGAGAGTGGAATACTCTGTGCTTGATTTGTAGCTTCTTGCCAACATAAGCTATGTATCAACTTAACTCGCTAATGAATGTAGCTTGACAAAAGTAAAATGAAAAGTTTAACGGGAAAAATGGATATTCCCTTCGAGATTAAATTTCAAAGGAAACTTCCCATCCACATCTTTAGTAGCGGGAACCATTTTCATGTAAATTTTTACGATATTGCTAATAACTTTGAATGGTTTTGCTTATAAACAATTAGTTGGCGTTCAATACATTCGCAGTCTTGCAGTAGTGAAAAGTAAGGCACATCGAACTTTACATGCATATCTTGTGAAAGAGTATATGTCAGAAAATATGCATGCTTTGCTTTGAATCCATTGTCGATGCACTCTTTATTAGCTACTAATTTGGAATTTTATAGAAAAACATAAAAAAAGTTTTGATAGCCACCATTTTAAAGTAATCCACTTCAAGCCTGTGAACCATTTAGAAAAATTTGCTGCTAGTGAAGACATTGGATAAATTTTTATCACTTTTCAGATCAAAAGACCACAAGTCACAGTTTTGTTTATTCAGGAAGTATATATATCGTCCAATCATGTCAATACTCGCACTAAAGTTTAAGATGGTTTTCGTAAGAATATTTACCAAATTGTAAATCATTAACTGGAGCGGAACGTGGTATTTCGCCTACTTTGAGAGTACTGGTAGGCAGACGAAGGCACTTCTTTTTCTTTAAGTTTAATTATAACTCTTGATTATTGTGAGCATGGTTTTATCCAATTTGCATTCCGAATCGCGTAGATTTGCGAACTTTCTCTCTGCCCGTAAGTTCAAAGTACATAAATTATGGTTTAGTTGTCTATTTAAATTTCAAATTAGATAAAGAAAGCAGTCAAGAAATGTAAAATTAACCCAAAATCTGGTGTTGGTCAAATACAGACTTTTTATATTTTACAAACAGAAGCACAAAAATCTGACATATTGCTACTTAGCGTATGCGAAAAAAAGAAGCAAAGAGTGGACATAAAGATTATTTTATAGCGTTTCGTCGTTAATTGGAGAGATGCCTACAAGTCTTTGTGTGAACTTATCTACATCTTTTTTCGAAATCATGTTTAATTGAAATACCCTAAAAACCAGACTAAGTAGACGAAGGACAACTAACTAAAAAAGTAACACAACAATCCGTATTTACTTTCAGCATATAAAAACTCAACTACTTTTTATCAGGAAAGCTGCACATGTACTTAATACATAGCACAACAAAAAACAATATCCTAACGAATAATATGTTGCATTCTACATGCAAAGTAGAGACTCTCTCATGTTACATGCTTACATTTTTGGAACAAAAAGCCCTTGCAAAGAAAGCGGTTGCCAAGTATGCCCACATTCGCGAAATCCTACTTAACTTTTTATCTAGCTTTTGTTTTTTTTTTTTTTTTTTGCGTGTTTGCATAAAAGGCTTGGAACTCCGCAAACTGTAGCTAATGTTGTGCGCAAACTTTTAGATATTTATTCATAGACCGGCATTTTGCACGGAATTGATATTATTCGTAAAACATTAGATAAGAAGACTATCAACGAGAACAACATAGCTAAAGGTAAAAACAAAGTTTGCAAAAAGCCTCTTGTAAGCTTGGATGGAAAGATAACACGCTTCATTAAAGACATGCTGCTGCGATAGGAATTTTTGACTATTGCGGAAAAATACTGAGCCTATTTTCTGGCAAGCCCGCAATGTTCTTTTACGCATTCTTTAGATTAAGCTTGAAAATCATGGGTTACGTCGGCTTCAACCACACATTTCAATTTAAGAGCAATTAGTTCTTGTCTGTGAATGGACTCGTAGCAAAAATCTGAGCCTTTTAGAGATCATTTTCGGTTTTGATTGATTTTTTTACAAAATCTATTTAATGATTCATCAGTGAGGTGTGACGTTTTCGAAAACATCCGGGTTCCATAAACTTCTTTTTGTATACATATAAAGCAATGAACTTTTTCAAAGTCAGATTATTTCACAGTTAGTTTTTTTCGGAGGTTAATCTCGATGCTATTCCGCGCTCTTTCTTATCATGTGACTAACCTTGCTATGGTATTTAGCATTTAGGTACTAGTGGGTGATCGACTCTGGTAAATCAATCAAAATGTAATATTTACTAAGCGTAGCGTAGAAAGTTGAGGCAAATAAATACTTTAATTGCCTTTCAATTCGTAAAAACTATTTTCGGAAAAATGATTTGTCTGAGAGAAAAAAACTACATTTTTTGTTTTTAATCCAAAGAATTCAAATTACATATTAAATAATTTATCTTCAAATGTCTTTAAAAAATATGCACAAATACATGGGTGCACATGATCATACGCAGACGCACACACACATTCTCATATGTATTCATTCTGCTCATTTATTTCGTTTTTTTTTATTTCGTACACTGACTGATGTTTTCTTTTAATTTAAAATTTTCTCTCGTGTGTCTTTTTTTATTTATTTTTAACCCGCTCTGTGTATCCCTGCTTAACGTAATTACATTTAAGCGCTTTTAATTAAAATCACACAACCATATAGCGTTTATGTGTGCACACCCACATATAAACAGGCATACATAAACATAAGTACACAAACGTATGGCTAGCACATGCATATATGACGTGAGCGAGCTTGCAAGCAAATGCAACACCAAAGTACAGCAAACATTAAACAACAATTGTTGAAAAAGTTGTGGTGGGGCTAGTCAGAAGCAAAAGGAGAAGTTAACAACTCGCGTTGTATAGTAGAAAAGAAATGAAAACGAAGCGTATACACCGTGTAAAGAAGTACTTATGCAATGCACAACGAATTCAGACAAACGCGTACACACATATGAAGCATTTGTTCTACTGATTACAAACGGAAATTAGTGCATATTAAGAAAATAATAAATGAAATATAAACACAGTGTCACACAACACATACGAAAACAGACTTTTAAATGAGTTAAGGTTAAAAAGCACTCAATGTATATATATTTTAGTAAAAGTAAATGCGTCTGAGTGGGTACATGCATGCATATCTGGATAAAGGAATTCTCTATAAAACACAGAAATAAATGAATGCGTATTCGGTTGGCTGGTTAGTTGATTATTTAAGCAGACAGTTTAGAAGAACTTGTTTGATTTATCACGTTTACGCCGATCAAAAAGTGTTGGGAACACGTGTATACCTATTCGCATTGCTTAAGCACAGAATACAATGGATTTTTTTTTTTTTAATTTCATAAATCTCATGAATACGCGTTGAAATGCTTAAATACATGACTGTGAATGCTTTTAAAGTATTTTAAGGTATAAAGTTTTAAAGGATTATTTTAATATTATATTATGTGATAATTTTTTATTTTCCACGTATATTACAATCCCAAAATGCAAACTTTCTTCAATAGAATTTTATAGCATTTTCGCTTTTTTCTCATTAAAAAAAATAACAAAAAAACAAAACATTATCAAGATATTTAACCTGAAGTTTTTCCTGTCGAAGAATTGATTTGTTGTTTTTAGAAAAAAAGGGAACAAAGCTTGATTTTAATTAATTTGAAAACTCACTTAAAGAATATTTGAGTGCTTTGGTTATCTCTCGCACGTCGCTTGTTATTCAGCTCGTCCTTTTTTTCATTTCTCTTAACAACCTTTAAAATCAACAGCAATAAAAACAGCACCGGGTACGAGTGCCAACATCAACATCATTACCCACAACAAAAGCAGCAATTTCCGTTTACATCATCATCAAGCATCAACATCACCAACAGCATCATTATCGATATCAAAAGAGTCCCTTCTTAGATACATTCTGACGTTATATGTGAAAGCAACAACAACGCAAGCAACTTAAATAAATCAAAAAGTAAAGAACGATTTTAAAGTAGAATTAAATGGGGAAAGAAAACGATGGAAAGGAAAATCGACAATAACAACAAAAGCAATCAAATACAAACAAAAGGTAGAGCAGAATAAAAAAAATCAAAAATCATTGCAGCAAACACCTGCAAATATTTAAATATATATTTACTTGTACACAGAGATCTGTGCGCAAATAACATACAAAATACACATTCACATAACAGGCACTGATGAAAAATATATTTAAATATTATATATATATGAATATTTTACGTTTTAAGACCATAACAAAGAGATCGACATACGTTAAGTTTCTCATTCAGCTTGTAACACTCAGTTAGTGAAAGCTACGGCGGGCGGTATAAGATCATTGCTTTAGCTTCGTCTCGCACGGGTTTTGCGTTTCTCGTTACCAAAATTGATAAGAATGGTAGTCAAGGAGGGGTCGAACTCGGCGTTTTAACGAAAGATTACATTTTACGAGTATAATCACTGCTTGTAATCACTGCTGCTTAAAACTTTGAACGCGTCTACTTCAATGTTTTCTCAAAGTGTCGAAATATCATAAGCTCCCAATTGCTCGACTTTAGATTTCAAATGCAGTTTCTTTGTAACTTAATCACGTAAGGCACGGTGAATTTCTTTTTTCCCTTAGTAATTTAACTTTAAGGGATTTTATAATCGATTTCTGACATGTTGTATAATATATTTTCAGAAAATGCAAAGTTTGTACTCAAGTCGTTGGCACTTTTTTTCAAATAAATATTCTCACAAAATTCCAAGTGTTTTAGTAAAAAAACATTTTACAAAACTACAGTCGAAACTCGATGTCAATTTGTTGAGAAATCGATGCTACGCACAATGAGATATTGTTACTCTATTTTGATTTTTAGTAACTATTAAGATACTTTGTTAAGTATGCCAACATTTGTGCAATTAACAAAAATGGATTGTTCCAATATATTGACTAATTAGTTTTTTGTAAACCTTTTAGAAACGTATACGAGACAGGAATACGCTTTCTTTACAGGATTGAATGGCACAACCAAAATAAGTACAGAATTTTCTACACATCCGGCTTTGAATCTAGTGACCTTTTGTCTAGGAACTGGAGAAAACCAAAAACGTTAGTTATTAACTAACTACTGGCACGATGTGAATCAAACATCTGCAAACTGAAAAATTTGAGTTTATGTAGGCTATATACAAACATATATGTAAAAATAAAATCGAGCGCAATCGCAACGAGTCGGAGGAGGCCCATATCTTTTTCCTGGATTAAGAAACTTGAGTTTCAACGAAATGCTAATTTGCTTAACTTGTTTGAAATTGTTCTTATCGAATAAGAAGGAAACAAAAATATAGAGCTTCGCTTTAAAATCCAAAAGAGCAGGTACATTCGTCTTTTCATAAAGCCTTACAAAAAATTATGCACGTCGGGTGTGCCGCCTATTCTTTTTTTGCCTAACCACAAATCCTTTCTTCGTTGGCAATAGCGAACTAGCAAACCTTGACCTTTATGCCTTTAACCAACTACAACATTTGAGCTTGGAGACTGGCGAAACGCATCTACAAAATTGCTTATTAGAACCAAAAATATGAAACAATTTTTCACTGAAAATCCGTGACAAGTAGCAATTATCGGTTTGAAATTCCACTTTGTTTTTTGCTGAAGTAACGCTTTAACCCAAAAAGTTAACATAAAAATAGCTGAAATCTACTTCAGCCAATGGATATCCAAAATTCATTTTAAGATTTACATAAATTCCGTTATTAAGTAGGCATGTGTTATACATGACATATACGAAAATACTTAAATGAGATTCTATATGCATTTATATATGCACATAACCATAGAACTTCTTTCAGTTATATACACGTATGGCGTCCAAAACGTACACACAGCACAATTTACTTTTCTTTCATACGCTCAGAACATCTTAAGCCTGCGAGTATTACGTGATTTTTCGTTTATGATTTTATATTCATTTCCAACTTCGTATCTGCGCTAAATAATGCAGGTATTCGTCGTTCCGAGGACGTGCATGTACCCAGATGTATGTGTATCATTACTGTACGTACACTATGGGCATAATGTACATGTGTTATAAACCAAAATATTTCCAAAGTATGGTACTCTCCATTGTACATGTATTATTTTAGAGCATACATTCTCAACAGTTGTTACATAAGAGCTGCTGTTATTTTTATTTGATAATCTTTTAAAGATTTCCTTCACTACAAGCTAAAAACGTCACTTCGTAATATAAAAAACGATTGTACTCAAAGATGAGTAAAATTTCAAATTAAGTTCATGAAGCCAAATTTATGGGCACCATTCTTCAGAAGGCGTTCAACTAGATGAAGTACTGAAAAAAGTTACGTAACATTTTTTTGAAACCGAGAATAAGGTATTAATAGCAAAGTTTCTCCCATAAAGCCCATTTTAGAAAGTACGAACAAGACATCGGAAAGCGTAACCAAAAGCCAAAATTAATTAGAGAAAAATCATAAATATATACTACTGGCGGAATACAATTAGCAATAAAAAGATCAACACATATGAAATAGTCAATCAGCAGAGCTCCCTCGATCCTCTAGTTCAAGTTAATGAGTTGATGTAGTTGAAACAAAAAGTTTGTTACACGTTCTTACAAATACGTAACGTGTCTGCTTTTTCATGATTCGTGACTCCTTGACAAAAGATACAATTTCAAATTCAGATCAAATATTGTTCCAACTACAAACTTCAAGGATTGAGCAAGTAACTCTTTTTTTTCTCAAAATTGGACTTAAGTTGGTGGGAAGTTTTGGCAACGCTGAGTGTCCTTTTTCTGATGTCTTTACACGTTAACGATTATATATTCGGACGAGTGACAAAAAGTACTTTCTTTTTGCTTCAGTTTGCTTAAGTTTTCTAATCTGAAGCGGTGCTATGATCATATAAAATTGTTGTTAAATTCAATTTGTTACAAGCTTACATAAACACTCTTTCGAAACTACCTAATATGTATATAAATCAATATGAATTGCGCAATCGTTGTAATGTACGTAATTCACTAGACCGTAAACCTTCAAATTGCATTGAATATTGGTTCCAAAAGGAATTGTGAATTGTTTTGTAAATAAACAAATTTCAAACATTAAATTTGGGTTTGTGAAGTATACTTAATACCAACCAGTTGGCATGAATTATCATTTAGTGATCATTTAAGGGGCTCACACAATGAGAGGTTACTCCTATTTTCGGGTTGAGACTTCAACTTTGCCAACTTCTTGGAAAGCTTTATGCGAGATGACAAATCGTGTGGTTTTGCATGTACACATACAAATAAAGCAAAAACAGAAAAAAGCACGAAAAGGAACGATGGCCGTTTCTTTTAAATTTTAAACTCGTTTATCTGATTTACGTTCATCTTACACAAATGCTTTTTTCTTTTTCGTATTATGTGATTCGCGGTTTTTTTTTATACCAAAGACTATTTTATGGGAAATGAAAGATAAGCAATAAAGACCACTTATTTTGAAGGTAAAATATGTTCAACAAATTGTTGTATTAGAGAGTAATAAATGATAGTTTCCAAATTATCAATCAATAGACAACAGGGCTGTCGTTGGTTTCATAAAATTTAAGCAGATTTTGAAGATTAACAAAATAATATCTTGAATTGCGAAAATTCAAGCTTTCCTGCAAAACAATGTGGTAGCGCGACTGCTCATTGTGTTTGCAATTTAGGAGTTGTCAACCCGAAAACGAAAACGATGACTTATTGCGCCTTATTAAAGCATTAATGAGAAAATGACGGCAAAATCCCCTTACAAACGCGCTGGCAACAGACAAAAGACGGTAAAAGCCTATAGCGAAAAATTGATCGAATACTTGTTATAAATATTGTTACAAAAATCCCAAATCCAGTTCGTTCCAACTAACTCCCAAGGACATAAATTCCGAAGAGGGCGAAAACCCAAGTGCACATTCGCGGCGCGTCATGCAACTGCCGACCGAGGAAAGCGATTAGCGCAAAAGCAGCTTAACGGATTAAAAATGAAGCCATGGAAATAGGTAATATGCTCGTAAAAATGTACATAAATATAATATTTGCGGAAGCCAGGCTCAGTCGGACAAGAAAAGTCTGTGTCAAAATAACCCTGATCGTTCAATTGAGGCATGTCTGTTTACTGAAGTGACGTCCAAACGTTCTTGGTTCAAAAAAACTGAGCTGACCAAAGTCGCCTGAACATATTTAAAAATTTTGCTCAAAACTTTTGGCAAGGTTCGTTCGATTCGTTTTGACAGTTACCGTCATTTCGACACACCCGCCAAATTTTCTATCTGCTTAACGTGTAAGTTTCTTGTACATCTGAAAGGTACTGGAATATAACTAAGAATATTGCAATAGGAAAAGAGTAAGGAGAAAGCCCGATAGCTAGAGGATTGTCCTAAAATTTCCCCTTTGGACGATCCAAGTAATGCCGCTTTGCGACGGAAACTAATATATTCACTAAAAGTTAACAATACTCATTATATTTTCTTCTATTTTGTTAAACATTATTATATATTTTTTTAACAGGAATCGAATAAATGTCTTTACAACTTTAATATCTTATGTTTTGACAATAATTTACGGAAAAGATAAAAAGTTGAAATTTATTGACAAAAGCACAATTTTTATTTTTTTTATTTTTAGAACAACGAAAAAATTAAAAACCTAAACGAAAAGACGTGACTTTATCCTTAACGTCCGCAACTTGAATAAATGTCTAATAAATACTCAAGTAAATCGATTCATTTCCGATAAATTCCAAAGTATATCAGAAATAAAAAAGAAAAACTATAGGAAAAATACATGAAGAAAAACTTTGTCATTTTGTCACTTTGTTCCTTTTTTGCACATCGAATTGATATCTTAATAACGTTAATAGCACAAAGGAGACCGAAGCAACCGAGCAAACGATTCGCAGTTTCCACAGTCAAACATAAGCAATAATGTATAATGTACAGCCAAGCTAAACAAATGAAGTTTTAAGCACGTTGTAGATGTAAATGTGCTTCTGTGCTTTATTTTATTTTTGTTTTTAAACCCTACCATATTTGTGGCACAGAGTATATTAAGTTCATGCGGATATATGTAATATGCAGAAGCGCTTAAGATAGACCCAGCTTCTATTATACCGAGCGGTTCAGGATCATTTTCCAAAGCGATTTAACCCTGCATGTCTGTCTGATGACTATTCATATAAATTTGTGTTCCAGCTACTGGTCGCAATTTTTGAGATATTTTGATGAAATTTCGCACAATGACTTGTTTTGATCCAAAGACGAACGCTATTGAAAATGGTTTGGATCGGTCCATTTTTTCGACAATTTCCATTATTACGTCCCATTTTGAAAAGTCGTTACATGGAAAAAATTACATGGAAAATTTTCAAAATTTCTCGACAAAACTGGCTGAATAGTAGTATTTTGACATTCTGAATTGGACCGGTTGGGGCAATCTATGAAACCTCTCTCGAAAGCTGACCTTCGTATGACAAAAGGGTATAATTTTTGATGCTTCATGATAATAGTATGTAATTCAAGATAAAAAAATTAACCGTATCGAATTTGGACCGTTTCGATCTGCTTTTTCATACCGTGTGTAGAGATTTTCATGAAAATTGATCCTTTGGAGGACAGAAAAGTCTAAATTTTAATATATTACGATGAAACTTTACCCACAATAGTCATTTAAGATAAAAAAATTCACTGTATCAAATCCGAATCACCCATACCTATTTTTGGATCCTACCCTATATAAGGATTTTTACGAAAATTTTTACTTTTCAAGGCAGAAAAATTTACGTTTTAATACGTTATAGTGAAAGTTGATCCATAACAGCGATTTGATGTAATAATGAACTATATTGAATTTTGACCAAAAATTTTTGAATCCTTGGGCATAGCCATTTTAATGGAAAGTAAGCCTTTCTTTGCAAAGAGGTCTAGTTTTTAATATACGGTCCCATAACATAAAGTTCCTATAAAAACAAGGTATAATTTTCGTGTTGTATGGCAAATATAAGAATTATGTTAGACAATGTGGTGTGGGGTGTTTAATAGCCGGCCTATAGCGTTTTCGTTTGTTTAAATTATTAACGCACGTATGTAGGTATATATGCAGAAATAGTATGAAGATATGCATAAGAAAAATTTCTTCATTTACATCGTTATAAATGGGTGAACCGAGCATATAAGCAAACGCTTATGTACGTTCGTAGGTTTATGTGTGTGTATCCTTAATATTTAGGATTTTTGTTGTACGCTCTTCGCCTTTCTCCCTTCGACCGCTCTAAAAAAAAAGTACGTGCTCTTGTTAATGTTTTCCTTACGGGAAATTGATGACATAACAGAATAAAAAACTAACAAAAACCTGAAAAAATAATATGAAATGTATATATACATGTGTGTGCGTCAATTTCTAGAAAAAATGTTATACCATTTCTTGTACGCATACACTTTCCTACGTGCTGGTTTAGCTTTTTACTGAAACTGAACATGTTCGCTTAGTGTTTAAATTTAAGATGGCATCTGATATTTCTTAATCATGAGGTAAGTAAAGGAATTCAAAAAATTTATTTTTTCATTAACCAAAAAAGTCAGATCTGACAGAAGAAATAGGGAGAAGTAAAATATTTTTCTCATTTTTTCACTTCTATGTCAATTAGGAAATGCTTTGCAAAATCGTAGTGCAATATTTAAAAAAGTTTGTCTTGGTACGCGTCTTAAACAACTACGACTATCTTTTCATAAGTCGAGCACGTATTTTTAAAAAGCAAAACCCAGCAGAATAACCCTCTTAGTCTCTTATGAGGAGCATGGGAACAATTGACGCGTTGTTTTTGGTTAAATTTCGGCTTAGATTCACTTTTTATCCAAACAAACCTTTTAATTTCGAATTCTCTAAGAATACGAAAACCTTCAAAACATAAACAAAATTTAGTTTTTGTCGCAAATTTGAAAAAAAGTTTGCTGCAATTTGTAGCTCGTAAAAACATAACTGAAAACATCTCTGCCCCAAGATAGGGAAATCCTTTCTGGCTGTGCGCCTGCGAGACATATTGTAGTCGAATTCCTTATAAACACTAAAATGGTTAATTTGGTCATCATGACTAACTCCAAACGAAAATTTTTTTTTTAGCGTTAATTGTCAATTCAAAGTAAAATACAAAAAAAAAAAATAATCAAACAATTTAAGTTTAAAATTAAAATGAATCTCAACGCCCCGTCATGTACGGATTAAGGTTAAAGCAAGAATAAACAAATCACTCGATTTTATTTCGACTTCCCAAGAGTGCTTATACGCCTTGTTTCGTTTAAACCGTGTATCCACCGTTCGCAGTAAACGTATAATTTTTTGTTTTTAATTCTTATATCGTACGTTATTGCACGGCCCTGATATAAAGCTCGATGGACTCACATCGTATAAAGTGGTCGGTTAGTGTGTTTATTAATTAAGCAGAAGTGAGGTGAAGCTGCAGCCGCATTTCCATATTATTTACCATATAACTCGATTTCTAATACGTTATTCGCCTTAGGTACAATCTAGAATACAACGTAATTGAGAAAATTGAAAGATATCACTGCGTACACATGATCAACACAAATCGTTTAATAACATTTTTTGTTTCAGTTGAAATCGAAAATGAAAAGGAAACGATTATAAAAATTCATACATAACATAAACGAAAAACAGAATTAATGCGTTACATCATAAGAGCACAACAAAAAATTATTGTTACGAATAGTTGGAGAAAAAATTCTCTGATTTGAAATTGAGGGCTCTGTGAGATGTGCCTGCAGGGTTCATTTCTTCCGAAACCTTGCGTGTACGTGGCTCACATATTGATGGACATATAGTACAAATTTCAGCTATTAACAGGTTGTCGCTCAGTGTATACCGAAAAGTAATGAAAGAAGCTAAGTCTTTTACGTTTTGGCGTAGTTTTCTTTTGTCAACTATATTGAGTTGAAAAAAGTCCACCTGAAGATACGGAAATGATTAAGTCGACTTAAAGTGAAATTGCAGTAAGCTATGAAATAGAAAAGCTTAGAGTTTCAGAGATTTCGTGCAAAACAATTTCGTCTTGAAGACGATCCATCTCCAGCAAAAGCAATCCAAGAAATTCTCCTCAATTTGTACTGCGAGCTTCTTTCCCGATTGAGATTTCTTTTACGATATCTTTTTCTAATTAATATTGGTTCAGATCGATGCCTTTATGCTCAGCAGAGGAGCGGTTCTGCCAATCTGAGAATCTACGAAACTGGATCAATGACTATTTAGGTATTGGGAAAGCACAAAGTTTCTACCGCAAGAACTTCCGTCAATTACCCAACAGAAAGCAAAAGGCCATGGATAGTAAATATAGATTGATTTTAAATCATATAATTTTGCAACAAATATATTTTTAATGAAATTTATTTGCACAGCTGATACTTACGATGCTCAAGCAACTAGAGAAAGATAACTTCTGCAATAAATTCTATTCAAATTTTTTATGTATTTTATAAAGCCTCAGAAAATATATATCTAAGTCACTAAATTAATTACACAAAATTCAAGAGGAATGAAGCGTTTATCTTGCTATATTTTTTTTTATTTAAAAACGTAATGTCGTCACTCCAAATATGAAGGGGATCCTGGCAAACAGCTGGTACACATTTTTGGAAAGTTATAGATATGAGCATTTTTTCAAGGTTAAATGTTCAGAAAGGTCATATTGACCCGATAGTTCTAGTATTCAGTGTTTATCCAAAATACGTCGCAAACGGGCCACGTGCCCGTTCATAATCTGTAAGTACAGCACTGGGTCGATAAATCCGAATCATTATCAATACCTTCTGTACACCGAATGCTTCAGCACGGTGCGTGCATGGAGATGTCGATTATCGATTGTTTCCTTTATCCAGTTAATGTTATAATAACATAATAAAATTCCTGTAGAAATTTAATTATTTTGTAGACGTTACTGGAGCATACAATATTTAATAGCAAGATTTTCAAAATATCGAAAGCGAAAACATCCTGCGACTACTGACATTTGCTTGAACCTCTATTTTCTATTAAACATTGGCGTTACTAAAACGCCTTGAACACAGGATTTGCAAGAAATACACCCACCTTTATATGTATTTTAAGGTATGTAATATTTAATATTCATTGACAATATACTTTAAAGGATTTATAAAAAAAGCTTATTTTCGTCTTTTCACTACTTACAAGTGTGGATCTGACCCAAGGACTTTCTACTTACACTTTTTACTTGTTGCAAATTGTAAAGCAGAACACAAGTGACAATGCTAAAGTCAGGCAATGCCGACCGTGAGATACCCCCATAGATACACTCACCCACTCATTTTCTTAATAGTACACCAAATTTTGAATGAAAGCTCCCATATTGAAGGATACCCAGTACGTCAACCAACGTGATCCAAATTTAGCAAATTTAACTTACTTTACAAAGACGTCATTATCTTCCATTCGCTTCCATCATAAAAAAACCACATATTGGAGTTTGTTGCCATTTTTGCGTTTTACGGATATATACAATATTCGGCAGAAGGTTAAGTACACCTACATTTTATTATGTTGGTCGGTTTAGAAAATGATTCTAAAAATGATTTAGAAAATGAGTCTGAACCGGTCTAACCTTGTTTGCCCGTCTGTCTGTCTGATGTTGATGATCCATGTAAATTTGTGTTCAAGCCATAAGTCGAAGTTTTTGAGATGTCTTGATGAAATCTGATGAACTGACGCGTTTTGGCCCAAGACCGCAAGTTGTTGGATATGATTCCGATCGGAAAACTTTCTTGATCATGTCCAATTTCGCCTTAATGTGAGCAGTTCTTAAATCCATAGACACATTAATCGAACTGCTGTAATAGTCCTGGGCCACAATAGCGTTTTCACTTGTTATTTCGTTATGTTCATGTCACCTACATTGTCATTTGTAATTAATTAACGCTTTCGCATATTAAGGTCTGATCTTCCAAAGCAACGTAACATTTCCAGGCATTATAAACAACAGGACCACTTTCATTCATTCACATGCCTTAAGTGGCATAAAATTTTTAACCTAAATATTTTCAATCTAAAAACCTCAAAGTTTTTTACCTAAATTTATAAATGGGTTTGTACGTATATTATAGATTAAGCTGCGTTGATAGCTGGATGGATTATATTCCTTATTTGGATTATTTCAAGAAAATGTTACTAGTTGTTTCGATTTTAGAAAATTGAAACTGCTTTCTTTCATATTTAAGTCAGTTCTTCAATAACTACCAATTCTTCCCTTCTATACCTCTTCTTTATTTTGTCTTTTCCTCAATGGGCGTTTATTATATATTTTACATATTTCACATTTGTGGCTCTACTCAAACCATTGTTAAATTTTCCAGGATTTATAACAATTATCCACTGAGAAGATGCCTTTACTATACAACAATTAACAAAATTGCATATAATTAGAAAGAGTATAATTCAACTTATTTCCTTACTGTTTACCATACATTCACTGTTGAAACTATTTCACGTTGATTTATTAGCTTTAGTATGTGCAAACTCTTTTTTGCTCTTTTGAAGAAAAAGTATATAAGTGTTGCTTGAAAAGACATTAATTATATCTTTTTGTGTGCAGTCATCACTATTTATACTTTTATTTATTTTCGTTGAATATTCCTTGTTATCAAGCAAAACGTCTATATTTACATCACTTGAGTTTGTGAAACTTTATGTTTCTTTATGATTTTATATCAATTCATGAGCATGACAGGTTATACAACATAAGATATTTTCTAAAATTTTATATCCGCCAAGTGAGAGCCACCTATCCGCAAACAAACGAAATAATATGTATTGTGTAACGAATAAGGCCTTTGGTGTGAACATGCATCTACCACCACCTGGCGTTTTGATGCGATGGGCATAAATTGAAAGGCTCATGCCTCAAAGTTGCTTTAAATATTGAAAATGATTCTACAAGGGCAGCAATAAGTGGGCACACTTTACTTTTCACTTTCCGTGCGACTACGTTCTACTTTTTGCTCATATTTTTTTCTTCTGAAGCGAAATGGCCCCACTATAGGGGCATGAATTTAGCTGTCCTACTCGTTAAAGAAGAAACATGCGTTCACTTAATTTTCTACTTTCTTTCCTACTTTCTTGTTCGTGTTACTATACTTTTAAAATTTCGCAATTTTTTATATACGGATTTTTTTTTTGTATGTCGAGTTAACTGCTTTCTAGAAAAATAGTTTATTATCTTTATTAACTTCATTTTCAACGCCGCCTCGGCTACCAAGAGAGAAATTCTGGATGGGACTACTGAGCTAGCCAATTTCTAACAACACTAAGCTTTCGAAAATACTAATGAAAATTGATATAAAAAAGCGTCTTCCCCGATGTTTAAAAAGTCGGTCTAAATAACACTCTTATAAAAATTGACGGTACTGATACACAAGTATATTTCCTATTTCACATTTGTGGAGATAATATTCGTGAAGCGATCGTAAATATATGGTCTGCATGTGAGCTTTAGCAGCTGCAAACAGTTGTTAGCCTACGTTCGGATTAAAAGTTTCAATCCATGCAGTGGTCGAGCAAAAGATTGGCGATGACTGCCAGTGGCAGTTCCAATATGGGAAAGTTTCGTTTCGATATGAATCACAAACACATCTTGAATGACAGCGATTTTTAAACGTCTGCTCAGTACATCTTTATTAATGTTCGAATACTGCGGCCCATTTTTAAATACTGCCTATGTTCTTTAGTATATAAGCATTTCCTTCAAGCACATGAAGCCAATTTAATCGATTGCCAGCATCAACCTGCTGAACAGAACCATTCGGCGACGTAAGTTATTTTCTTCTTCTAACATTGTCTTTTCTGTATCATAATATGCCGTTTTTAAATGATCCTATATCCACAATAGGCAAATATAATTTACAGTATTAACAACTTGCATAACCGAGGGACGAGAGGGAAACGATTAGATTTTACAATCAAAAGCCAGACACAAATGTAAAATTTTAGGACAAATGTTTAAGTTTCATCAGAAAATAATCAAGAAATTTTAAACATAAACATAAAGATGGCTAACGATCTGTAGAGAAACAATCGACTAGAGTTATCTTTCAAAATGTCTTAAGAATCGGAATAGAACTCATCCTAGTCACCAAACTAAAATGTCCACATATTTTACAATTTTTAAATATTACCTTTGCATCGAGAATTAATCCCTCCCAAAAAGCTATTTATTTCCAAAAAAATGGCTACAGAAAAAAATTTTTGTATTTATGGAGAAGACGCGTTTTTAAAATCAGTGATACGGAACTAATTTGCTCTGGAAATTTCGACGCGCGGTTTTTTCTCCGAGCATATGTACGTTGCTGAAACAAAACTAGTTTGGGCCATTTTGGATGAGCTTGATAGCGGGTGGTACACGTATGATGGTAATGTTTGAAGAAGATGGTAATCAGATATGGATCAAGCATTAAGCAATGTTTTAAAGCACTGCTTTGCTGGGATTGGAAGGTCGCCGTTTATTATATTAGCTGTCTTATTCCGACCAAACGACTGGCTTCACTTTCTACAGCCGAAGCGATTAAAATGCAGCTGCAATTGATCAATGGCAAAGCAGACTATCACCACAATGCCACGTATACATGTCTTTAATAACTTGTTGGCCTGGACAGCAAATTTTGATGCAATTACTGTACAGCACGGATCTGAAGCATTCCTGCGTAATGCTGTTAATGGAGGCCTGTGAGCGGAGATACGCTCTCCCACAAAAAAGTTGCAAATTGATTGCTAAATGGTTTCATCCGAAAAATAGCACTAATCTTTTTTATCAAAGTGGCATATATTGACCTGTTTTAATAAAGTTCATGTGAAATATAGGAATATTTTAAATTTTGATAAAAAAACTCCCCGAATACTTTTCTTGACTTGGTAGCAGTTAAACCATTCAGCTTTCCCTTTATGGCATACTAAAGTGCTGAGACTGCCTGTACCGTAAAATAAATACAAAATATTAAGCATTAAATCGAAAAAATAAATAATAAGTACCTGTCTAGCTAAACCAATAATTTCTGGATCGTGAACAAGTAAAGCAACTTCTGTAAGCTATATAAAGTTTAAAAATAAATTGTGTTCAGTTGATAAAAAAAAAAAAAGTTATATCAAAAATATTTTTTTCAACATTAATTGAGAAAAGTTTATTTGCAAATATTGTGTATGCAATGGGCAAGCCGTATGTCTGCACAATGCAATCAATTTAGGTGGTCAGTCATACTGTCTGTTGAAATCACACATGTACAGTCTAATCTTTTCCTCTCCGTTTCGTAATTTCGTCAAAGTTTAAAAATTTGTTAAATCTGTTTATAAGTTCGAATATAATTAGAAAATACTTAAGTTTCGCAGTCTTTCTGTTAACATTGCTTTGCTTATGAGATGGGTTCTGCCCAACTGCGAGTATTTGCTATGCCCCATTTTTATTATATTAAAGCGTGAACAAATGTATGACACTAGTTCAAACTTGCTCGATCTACCGATTTTCAGAAACGCATTTACGCTTATGTAGCATGTCATTCTTAAAATGCCTTCATCTTTTCTTGATAAAAATGCCAAGGAGAGAGTGCCAAAAACGTCGGTCTCATTTCAATACGATTCAATTTTTTTGTGCTTCATACATATTTATAAATGCAATAAATAACAGAGAAAAAGGAATAGGAGCTAAGTTTAAGAATGGAGGAGCGCGGGAACGGAAAACATTTACCTTTTGTTTTCTCATGGCACCAGTATTTATGTTGCTCTCGTAGGTACTATTTGATGCATAAGATTTATATACTTTTGTGATTGTGTACCTATATATAATAAGAACTCACCTGCCCTACTTGAATTGGCATATGGCATAAGGTTTTCATTTGCTTAACAGTACAACTTGTTCGTTCATTCGTAAAATAACAGCAACAAACCTACAACAGGTATGGAATTGAAATGTGTTGTCGATTTCAGTTTCTTTAACATGTGCATAAAATATTTGTACTTATTGTTAAGTCGTACAGCATCTGTGGTTATTACTAGAAAATAGTAAATAGACTTAGACGAGAAAGGTGTGCACCTTCGCTTGAATAATATATATGTAAATATTTTGTTAAGTAAGTAGCGATTTTTTCTCTCGTCATAGCGAATATATAAAATTTTCATAAATATCCGTAATGTTTACAGATTCGTATCCGAGACCCGCTAAAATACATACATATTCCTAATCAAAATAAAGAACGGCTCGATTCAGCCATTTCTCTTCAATTTGACATTATGTGATCCAAGTTTTTGCCTACAAGCGCAAACTTAAGCTTGTGTTATCAGAAATTACCGAAAGATGGTAAGGTGTGAAATTTTATTTAAATATTAGTTTGGGGAAAAAGAAATCCATTATTTTTGTATGAACTTCAGGACTTTATTTAACATGCTTCGGATTGTCCGATTTGGGTCAAATATGCACCGTTTTGTTGTATGATTTGTTGCCATTTTGAAGGTAACTTCAAAACGCCTCTCTCATAGAAGTCCTGGTCTCTATTTGCAAAAAAATCTAGTAGTCGATTTTCACAATCCTCCCTAGATTCCAATTTTTTTATCATTAAAGAAATTTTGCAATGCAAGAAAAAGATGATAATCGCTTGGTGCCAAGTCCGGACTGTATGGCGGATGCATTAAAACTTCCCAACCAAGCTCCCGAAGTTTCTGGCGAGTCACTGTAGATGTGTGTGGCCTAGGGTTGTCCTGGTGGAACACGACAACTCTCCTGTTGGCCAATTCTGCCCGTTTCTGGGCAATCGCTATCTTCAAACGGTCCAGTTGTTGACAGTAGAGATCAGAATTTAGCGTTTGGCCATATGGAAGCAACCCATAATAAGTAATCCCTTTCCAGTCCCACCAAATGCGTAGCAAAACCTTCCCGGCCGTTTGAGGAGCTTCACCGCTCTTTGACCACGATCGTTTTGGCACAGGGTTATCGTATGTGATCCATTTCTCATCTCCAGTCACCATTCGTTTAAGAAATGGGTCTATCTCATTCCGTTTGGCCAAGGCTTCGCAGATGGAAATTCGATCCATCATGTTTTTTTCTGTTGATTGATGTGGCACCCAAACATCGAGCTTCTTTTTGAATCCAGCTTTGTGTAAATGGTTTAAAACTGTTTTATGGTCGATTTTTAGCTCCTGGGCGATGTTACGACTGCTAACATGCCGGTCAACTTCGATCATTTCTCCGATTTTATCGACATTTTCGACGACCGGCCTACCTGTGCGAGGTGCATCTTTAACATCAAAAATTCCTAAACGGAATCTACGAAACCAAAATTGCACATAATTGGCTGTTACAGTATCGGAACCATAAACACCATTCACAATTTTAGCCGCCTGGCTTGCATTTTCGCCTTTGTCAAAGAAAAACTGTAAAATGTACCGATTTTCTCTTTGTTCACTTCCATTTTTAACACGCTGTAACTCACAACTGAAAGCACCCAACAAAAAACAGCAAAAGAATTTTTTTACTGCGCAATGTCACCTTTCCAACGAGCATAAATATGAAATTGTTTGATCGATACTTTACGAGAAATCTATCAGTGCAGCCACCTACCGAAAAATGGATTTCTTTTTCCCCAAACTAATATAACTAGCAAAGACACAAACAAATTTTTTTTACACAGTTCTATTAACGACTTAACAGAATTCTGTTATACGATGTCTCGGAAGTGTTAGATCAAAATATAGTTCCAACAAAATTTTTCAAAAATTTCTTAAAAAATATTATAAACAAACCACGTTTTTATTTAGCAAAAATTTGCTATAAATGTTTTTGTACTATGTCAGAAATGGGGATGAAAAAGTAAAAGCGTGCTTAGCTACTTGGCTAAACCATGCCTTGCGAAACGTACGTATGTTGATAAAACGGTTGCTAGGGAGACCTCATAAAGTAAAAAACTTCCTGGCTGCAAAAATGAATCTAATGGCTGCAAATTCCGCAAAAGCGTGGGAACCTTATCCGTAGCGATTAAGACTGCAAGAGAACCGAATCGGCCGAAGGGCTCCCCTACATTGCCACATAAACCGAAAACATCTGTTTTTTCAAAAGCCAAAAAAAAAAAATAAAATATGTTTTGCTCATTACTCATAAACCACAGGAGAGAAAATTGTAAAAATTTCGATGCATATTCTATGGATTATGTTATAGCAGCTTTGCATAAACTGAAAAAGGACAAGTCTATCTAAAATTCAATTTTTTTCTCTTTCTTGGTTCATTATAAGAGGGCGAGTTTAAAAGA
Source organism: Glossina fuscipes (assembly GCF_014805625.2). NCBI lineage: Eukaryota > Metazoa > Arthropoda > Insecta > Diptera > Glossinidae > Glossina > Glossina fuscipes. The sequence goes on along the minus strand of NW_023998450.1, from coordinate 113,784 downwards.
CACAGTCACGGTCGAATATAATTTCCCTTCTTCTTCGACCGCGCGACAATCATTCTAGGCCTTCTTTGCACAAGTTTGACTAACTTTTTATGGAAAAGCAACTGCTCCTGCAAAAACATGATTTATCTATTTTGCCATATTCATAAGAACTAAAGGTCTGTCATCCGCAGTTAGCGCAAAAGCTCAAAGCTATGACAAGCAAGTATTACATGAAATATTTTTTATATCTAAGAATAGGTCAATAAGTTGCCACAAAGTAAACTTTCTCTTGTAGAATATTATCAACCATTTCCTTCAGATAGTGTGAAAATTTGGACGTATTGATAAAGTTTTTCTGCAAAATGTTTCTTCCAAAACTTTGCGTTTTCAAGTGTTTTACAACTAAGAAATAATATTCGGCTGCCCTCAAATTTTGCAACACGTGCTATCATTGCAAGATGCAAACAAAATCAATTCACTCCATGCAGTTCGGGCGGTTTGTACATAGTATATCTTTGGTATAAGTTAAAATCTTGCTCTTAGTCTGATGGTTTTTTCCGTAGAGTTTATACAGCTTTTTGGAAAACAAAAAGGGGCCATTTATCTCTTTAAACGGATTGTTAAGATTAGCTTGGTGTGAGCAATGGAAATCGAGTCTATTCCACTATGCAACAATTGATTAAGAATACACATAGTATGTACGTTTGCCTTTTCGTTATTAATGTTTAGTCGCCTATGGTAAACATGAGAATATACAGCGCGGTAGCGTTCTTTTCGTATGAAGTCAATTATATTTCGATAAGATTTACATTTTTCGATGTCCGATCCTAACTTCCAATTTAAAGGATAATTTTTGTTTCGCCTAACGTTTAAGGTAATTTTCGAAATTATTACTTTTATATTTATTATTATTGTAGAATAATGAAATAAATTCTTAGACTAAAAAAAAGAGACATTTAGCACTAGCAACACAAGCTATCGGCTCTAATTTATAAAAATACATTAGACATTAGACATAGTTTTGATAAAGTAATACATTGTATTGATATTCTGTTCTGTAGGTGATTGTAGAATGTCCACAAGGTTAATCGTTCCAAGCGCAGTACTTCTAGCCATGGTAAGGTTAAGGCAGTCACAGAGAATATGCTTTATAATGCGAATATGTCCGCAATTGCATATTGGGGAGGAAGATTTCTTCAAGGTTTCTTCTTCTTGTGTACTTTTATTTACAATTCTTATCAAGCTTTGCCGAAAGATATTATTTATTCTTCATGATTGCTTTAAGAATTCAAAATATTTATAATTAAATCTACCTTCACTCACTGAGGTTAGAAGGGCGAATTCCATGCTTTTTATTGTAGGAATAAAGTACAATTTATGTTTACAGTTAGAGAGTTGTAGGACGGTCTGGACAAACGTTAGTTAATTGTTTACTACTATTTATATATTTACGTTAAAAATTAATAAATGTGTTCACAATCTGCGCCTATGAAACTAAAGATTTTTAAAACGTTGTCATCCTGCAAATAACCCTCGCCGGTTAAGCAAATACCACAGGAAAACATCAAAAAATATTCACTTACTTCTTGTTTTTTATATGAATTTTGATGCCAAACAAACACTTTAGCAGGCATATGCTAATAGTTTGCTTTAAAATTCAGCAAAAAAATATTCAATTTATATAAAAAGGAAAAAAAATGAATATATAGGAAAACTTTTATATACCCGTTTTTCCATGCGAATATATACGAAATGGAATATGAAGAAAAAATGTTTCAAGAGGCAAATAAATTTTCTTTCTTTTTTCTTTAGTGATATTTGAATAAATAACACAAATAAACTAAGAAGATGCAAACTTTTAAAGAATATAAAATGTATTTAAACATTCAATGAGTTATGTTGGAAAATAACAAACATAAAGGTTTAGTTAAAGCATTATAGAAAATGAAAAATGAAATATGAAATAAAATCAAAGATAACTTGATACGTTGAATTTAGAGATTAAAGTTAAATTCTCATGATTACAGGTTGTAAGTCAACACAACTTTTAATGTTATAGCCACCGAAAGCCAATAAAGTTTAACTAAAGTTGATGACAGCGCACTTCACGTTTACTCAACCCAAGCTGATTTCTAAATTACAACTTGCGCTGTCTTTCCACATCCATTCAACAAAAGTGATCTCTATTTCATAAAACGAAAATTGTCTACATCTGCACAAAAACCAGCTTTTAAGGAACTTGAAGAAAATTTTCACGTATGATATTTTCTATCTACTACCATTTTCTACGCTGCGTACATTGTATTACGCTGTATAATATAATGAGTGTTTGGATGTATGTTGATTAGCTATATTTATTCGTGAAAAAGAAGAAAATAATACGGAGTATCAATACACACAACGGTTAATTTCGACTATTTTGACCTTTATTCACATAAAATAGCAGTTCTCTATTTAATACATTGAGTTGTTCAGTGCATGCGGACACTCACATTCGTTGCATTTGATTGCAAGAAATGTGGTGGCGAAGCCTAGTTTTAGAAGCTCATGGTGATGCTGTTCTATTACGTCGCATATCTTTGGTTTGGTTTAAAAGTGCTAATTTTGATATCAATGACGAAAAACGACCTGGAGGACCAAAAAAGTTCAAAGATACTTATTGGACTAGAACGCCTTCGAACAGCTTATCAGTTGATGAATAAACTGTTTCTAGACGTTTACATGTCGTGGGAAAGATCCAAAAGTAGAGAAAATGGTTGCCGTGCGAATTGACTTAAAATGCTACTACGAACCGTTACAAAATCGAGTTTTCAATGCTCACCAGGCAAAAGCAGAAGAATTTTCTGTGGCGTATTGCGACTGGCGATAACAAGTGGACCCACTACGACAATCCTAAGCCCAAAATTTCGTGGGTTAGTCCGTGATAGCCATCCATATTGACACCGGAGCGTGTTCATAAAATTTTGCTGAGCATATGGTTGGATCAGCAAGGTGTAGCGCTTTACGAGCGATGTGTTGCTGCCAAAAAGAATTCTTCAACATGGTATGGCCATGTTGTCAGCAAGATGGTGAAAAATAGTAAAAGACGATGGAAAATATTTTGATTATTATATACTGTACCAATTTTTCTCAATAGCTGCCTTTTTCAAGTGAAAAAATAATCTGACTCAGCAAGCACCTATTACATACTTTAACGGAGCAATCCCATTATCATTAACTTCATTTCAAGTTATATTGTAATATTTGTTTATTCGGTTTTGAACGTTTTTAACTATTGAAGCCGACTATTTAATTAAGCAGTTTTACAAGATTCAAACAAGTTTAAATGTCATTCATTTCTGTCATAAAAAGTCGCATATTTTTGTGCTAACTTTATGCTATTTGTGCTGACTTCACGAACGCAAAGACCAAGACTATATGGCAGAGAAGTTTAAAAAGCTATGTAGATTTTATGCACGCACGTATAGATTTAGAAATCACAAATCTCGGGAATTGGAATTTTATGCGGCAGTGGTATTGTCATAATTTTGCTATTGATCGAATGCTCTGCCATTGGCATATTTTTCATAAAAAGGGCTCCTAGTGAGTAACAGATATCCTCTTTAGTAGATTATATTAGCGATAATTATCTTGTGAAGTCACAACTACTAAACCAATGTAAAACATATTTAAATACGTAGGTGATATAAATCAATATAACAAGCACGAATGCTTGCAATTCTCAAAATCTCAAACATATTTCATAAATTACAAAATCAATAATTGAAGCTTAAACATGTTTGTCACACACTCTTCAAAAAGTTGCACATTTGAACACGGTATGCCTTGAGAGGGCTTCTGTGTTTCGCTAGGAAATATAAAGTTCTCTGCTTTTCTTCTCTTTTGTTACTTCTTTTGGAAAAACTTAAATTGAAAATCAGTTTCTAGAGAGTAAAAGCGTTTCTTTTTTCTTTTCGCAAAATAGTTTTAAAAAAATCTATTTAATTTTTTTTTTTTTTTTGATTAAATTTTCTATTTAAAAGTTATATAATGTTCATCACTCGGTAAGCAATAAAAGCAGCGACGGTTAAAACTTAAAAGAGTGGTAAAGTGATAGGGGGGGAAGAGATATTGGAAAATAGTAAAAAAAAGGGCTGGCAACGCACAGATATTCACCTCGGCCAGGTCAGGTAGCAAACATGCAATCTGCTGAACTACTTAACAAGTGAACCAGCAGCAACTACTACTGCAACGGCTATAGTTATAGCTACGGTTTCGTATTAAGTATTGTATTACGTTGATGGTGCACAGTTGTGTTGTTGGCGCGTTTTTTTTTCTGCCTGGAACGTAATTTCTGTGTGAAGGACTTTTTTCACTCTTTTCTAGTTTGGGTTGTGTTTTTGTTTAAAAAAATTTTTTTTATATTATCAAGAAATTGTTGTTCTTGCTAGGTGTGTGAGCATTGCTGCTGTTGAATTTTCGTAGTGGGTTTTCATTTTTGTTTTCTACGCAGTCAGCATAGCATATATTCAATACTTGCCCATTTATTATTTGGGTCAGTTAGGTAGTTGAATTATTTCATATTAAAAACTTTAAACTTTGCTATGGCTAAGCAGAGACTTTCTAAAAAGCAATCATCTAATCCTTTTGGACAGACATATAACGAAGAATAGCTTAATTTACGGTGCATACGAGAAATTAGTGGGAGGAAAAGAGTATAAGTGTAGCTCACTTGCAACCGAACTTCAGTTCATTTAGTTTCAATGAAAAATTACCATAAATTAGTTTAGTTTCGTTTTTCACCTTTGAAAAAAAAAAGAAAAGAGTTGAGCTTTGTTTTACGGTCGGTGAAGAAAATGACTATAATTTAAAAGCAATTTACTATGATTTCTTTCTTTCATTTTCGAAAGCAATTTTGGACTTCTGCCGTACTACGTGCATTTAAAGGATTTTTATATTCTTCAAGCTAAATATATTCGCAGCAAAAAGTTCACATTATTATGTTAAGATTAAATGTTTTTCATATGAATAGGATTTCACTCAAAAAATAACAAATTAATCTATTATTCCATACAAACAAGATGGGGGAAGTTCTTCTTTAAATTCAATCATCAAAAAAAAAAACTATATTAGCGTTAGTCAATTAGTCAATTTTGTGATATCTTAAACCTAAAAAACATAAATAAGTGATCATTTCTGAATAACCAATTCAATGTTTCTTTCCATATTCTAGCCGATTGTGAACCCAATTTTGTTAGCAAAAATCTGTTATGATACTAGCAGTTGAGAATACCAAGGTAGTATTTGCGTAAAATGAGTGCGACGATCAATGGAAAACCGTGGTTGATACTATGTACGGATAAGTTGTACACTATTTTCAGAAACTCGCGCCCATTTCTATAGAGTGTGGCCTGGAGGAGACAGGCTGTGTAGATCTTTACTCAAAGTGAAGCTTGCTTTTGATTCAATAACTTCATAAAAAGTCAAAGTTGATTAAGGCAGCAACCTAAACCTTCAAATGAAAAACTTTCCTTTTTGGTTGGTTATGTTAAGAATACATTCAATGCACGCATTCTACGATTTAACTCAGGGCGGAAATGTTTAGGGAACTTAGACGAACAAACATAATCTTAGTAATCATATAAACGATTCGTTTAATATTTAATTGTATTTCCTTATCGGCGGAGTTATTTTGAACTACATAACATATATAACTGAATATATATATTTTTTTTGAATGCATATATATATATATATATATATATATATATATATAAACAACATATTAAAACAACTTCCCCCTTTAGTTTGCATATTTATTGTTTTTCCTTTCATTTTTTCTTTTCTCTTAAACATAAATTAACGCACAATTTATAACTTTGTAGAATAGTCCATGCCGGCCGTCTTAAATAAAGCATTAAGTTTAGCTATTCAAACAGTTTGAAGCGTAAAATATTATGCTGATTGTCGAACGATAAAGCTGTACTCGTCTTAAGGCGAATTTTGAATGCACACTTTTCGAGAATATCAATAATATTTTCATTATTTTTAATACAGTCAGCAGGCCTAGAGGTCCCGCCATCTTTAAAGCCCGAAAATGAGATTTTCGATTTCTTTCAAAAACTTTCTAATGTTTGATCTTTGTGGGCACCGTTGTAAGAAAAAGTTATCGTAGTTAAGAAAATATGAATGAATCTCCAAATTTCTATGGAAAACCATGAAAACATCATCCACGAATATAGGAATAAAACAACTGATCAATTGAAGGAAAAAAGAAAAGAGTGAAAAGCGAAACAATAGGCGAGAAAAAACAGATGAACGGAAAAATGAAGAAATGGTTCGAAACGGAAGAAGCAAATACTTGCAAACAGAGACGAGTGGACCCCATGGATGGAACTGGAAAAACGGAACATGACATAAAAGCGAGTAATTCGCTGAGCAAGGAAATGATCAAACAGCCGTTGAATAAGAAAACTAGTTAGGATATTTTACATTTTACGTTTATCGCTAATATATATATCTTATGAAATTCCTAGTATGAATTTCTGCTTGTTACGCACGCAATGAGAAAATCATAACGAAATAAATTTATTCGTTTCTTGCAGCTCTTTTATAAAGCATCAGCTAACAAAAAAGTATTTAAATGCTTTATGCATAGGTTTATTGCTTAATGGCTTTTAATGTAGTTAAATAGAATCATTGATGAAGAATTATTTGAAATAAAAAGGGGACGTAGAATATTGAATAACAGCAAAACAGAAATTTATGAGAAAATTAATTTTGAATTCTTCAAAAATTAATTAAATCATTTATTTGATAGCCACTTATTTGCAAATAAGTAAACAACGTATAATCGAATAATGGGTTGGAGAGAATGTTCTGTCGCATTTTAAATAGGCAGGTAATTTTTCTTGTAAATAAAAAAAACATGTGGCTAGTGAGTCATTCGCATTTTTGTTTTTTTTTTTATCTGTTATATAATACAAAAGAAGTCTTTTTTACAGTTCATCATTTACTTGTGAAATTTAAAGTGAAAAACATGTCAGTAGATAAAGTGCATTTACGACACCGCATTTTATATGAATTCCACAAAGGAAGCAAGGCATCGGTTGCATGTAAAAATTTATGTGCGGTATTTCCGAGGGTATTGTAAATGTTCGTACTTTTCAAAGATGGTTTAGCGAATTTCGTTCCGGGGATCTGAGCCTCCAAGAAAGTAATCGATCTGGACGACCATCCGAGATCGACAATGATGTTTTGCGATCCCTGTTGGGAAATAATCCACGTTTAACAAATCGAGAAATTGCAGAAAAGTTAGGCATTCATCATACAACTTTTGGAGATCACATTAAATCTCTTGCGTCCATGGTAAAGTAAAGTGTTTGGAATTAACGGAAAAGAATTTTTCAGATCTTGTGTTCATCACATCTGATTAGACGCAATGTGGAGCCGTTTTTGGACAAGCTGGTTACTGTAGATGAAAAGTGGATTCTTTAAGAGAATATTAAAAGAAAAAATCTTACTGCAAACCAGAAACATCATCAGCAACAGTTCCAAAATCAAGGATCCATCAACGAAAAGTACTGATTTGTTTGTGGTGAGACAGGAAAGGCCCAGTATATTACGAACTGCTGAAACAGGGAAAAACCATTAACGCGGACCTGTACTGCAATCAGCTGAATAAATTTAATGCAGCCATCAAAGAGAAGAGATCGGCATTAGCTTGTCGAAAAGGAATAGTGTTCGAGCGCATACTGCAATCGCGACACAACAAAAACTGAATGCGCTACGATGGGAAGTCTATAGTCACCCACCGTATTCAACTGACATTGCTCCAGCTTATTATCACATGTTCAGATCTCTGCGAAATTATCTAACGGAAAAAAAATTCAAGTCTTTTGAATGTGTTTCTAAGGCAGTTGCTGACTATTTTAACTCCAAGGACGAGAACTTCTACAAAACAGGAACTCACAGGTTACCTGAAAGATTGCAACAGGTTGTAACAAATAACGGAGAATTTATAATTGATTAATATTAGACACGCATTTTTATAAGTGAATTCAAATATTTTCTTTAAAATACGACCGAACTTTCCCTCCAACCTAACATTCTCTGTAATATATCTTTTATTTTGTTAATCGGCAGTAATTTTTTGCACTGAGCATTCATGTCGCCACAGGAATGATTTATGCAAAGTGTCCATTCCATGGTCTTCGCTTTAGTACATTTGCAAAAATTGAAAAACATCCCTCTCGTAACCAATATTATAGCGTTTCCAGCTATCATTTTTTGTCAAAACAGTTATAGCGACCAGAAGCAAGTCTCAAAAATGCCATCAATTTTTGACCAGAGTGGAGCCTGAAATGTACCTGAACACATCCTTCTGTTCCTTTGCCCATCTATCCGTCTGTATACTGTGTACTATCTGCGGTAAATATTCTCCTATAAACGAAAATAAAGACATCGTCTTTGAATTTGAAAGAGTTTAAAAACGGACCAAAGCGAAAACAAGCGTCTACAATCGAGCAAAACCTGAGAAAACCTTTGCTTTCCATGGTTTTTGCACGTTCTCGTAAACTACAACAGATACACGATATAAATTTTCACTTTCAGTCTATAAAAATGGAAAAAATTACAAACGCCCACCTAATAACATAGAGTACGGAAATTTAGCTTTTTTGCTTTTTTTTAGTCGTTTCGACGATGGGCATAAAAGATTCGGTCATAGACGAATATAATTTTTCTCCTTTTTTTATTGCGGCCATGGATCATCATATAAACCATAATTTTTGGCATATTCAATACGATTTTTTTGATAGCGGAGCTTACTTCAAAAGAACTGACAAAAAGAAGGCACGCTCATGGGACATATTTATATACAATAGAAACCACACCAACGTGTGCAAATTAAAAATTACGTATATATATTGAAAAAAGTTTTTGAATAATATATTACATGTTTTCTCGATAATTATGCCTGTTCGTTTAGTTTTTGCGCTTTTCTGAGGAACACGTCGAAAACGAAATCTACATTCACTGGTACACATTACACAGAAAAGGAATTGCATTTCAGTTATTTGATTGTAAACCCTAGGATCTGTAAAGATATTAAATTCTAGCGTTGATCGTGCATCCTTTGTGACAAAACAAATAAAAATGTTGCTACCGATGCTCAGTATTTCTAAATGTTGACTTATAAGCATGCGTACGCTAGGGAAAGTAGAAACATTAATAATATTGTTGCGAAAATCCCAAATCCAGTTAATGTCAGCTAAGCAATTTTCCCCAATAATAAATTCCCTAAAGAAGGAAAAACCAAATGAGCATTTGCAGGCGTCTTATGCAGCTGCAGGCCGATGAAAACGATTAGCGGAAAAGCAGATAGGTAAAATCGAAGTGCACATTCGCAGGCGCGTCATGCAGGTGCAGGTCGATGAAAACGATTAGGGGAAAGGCAGGCTGGGATTAGAAACAAAACAATAAATTTAGGTATAGTAACATGCTTGTAAAAAGGTACATAAATAGAATATTTGTGGAAGGGAGAATTAGTCGGGCAAGAACATTTGAGTTGGGAGTACGGCCAAATTAAATTGTGAATAATTCTACTGTTAAGAAATATAATTGTAAATAAATACTCCTCCTGTTGTGAAAGACAAAGTAGTAAAATAAAAGAACTTTGAAGTGTATTTCTCCTGATCAAAATATTCACGATCCAGTGATACGCACTCTATCTTAGTAAAAGCGAATTTCATAACAATATATTAACAAGTCGGCTCAGAAAATTACAAATCTGAATTTCAACTTTATTTACGTGATCAATTGTTGCTTTTAAATTTTTGCCTTTGCTAGACGCTTAAAGTCGTTTTTAAAATATTTTTATAGAAAATACACTTGATAGGCAGCGAATAAGAATGCGAAGTTTTTTGAAATAAGTTAAGCCGTTTTTCTCCGGGTTAGAAGGATAACGGCGATGTAACGAACTGACATAATAGCTTTGCTAGATATGTAGGTACAAAATGCGAACGTAAACAACCAACGAAATAGGCACTGTACAAATTTGATATAAATTACATTTTCTGGTGCTTTCAAGAAGTGACAAACGGCTGCAGATGATACATGGAAGAAGTGTTTGCACAAAAACTGTTTTATTGCCTGTGCCATTTGCGCCAAATTAAGAACATCGCCGGCATCATTTGTTATCATATTACCTTTTTTTTGTTTTGGTCAAACGCCGCAAAAGTAAATGTTTCTTCATCGGAGATTATAAATGGGTTTATTTTAAGAGCCACAAAAGCAGCGCTTTTGTTCGTACGAAGATATTAACAGTGACGGTTCGTTACAGAGGGAAAAGCTTTCTCCAGGTACCGGAAAGTTGGCAATGTCTAGCAATGGCGCATAGTTACTTAATTTTTATCGTACTCCAGAAAAAAAAAAACATAAACAACACCCGACGTATGTTTGATTTTCTGGTCGGAATTGCATTCAAAACATTACAGGGACTAAAAGAAATTTTAATACTTACGCAAGCGACAAAGTTAGTTAGAACTAATTCCTCAGTTATTGGTGTATACAAATAAGAATTCAATAATTGTAATTATTTGCAGAATTTTGCCTTATTAGCGATTAATTCTTTTCGACTTTCGTTCGAACTTTTATCAATATGCGCCAAAAAGAAACATGAAAATGTTAAACTTATCGTAAAGCTGATTTGCAAAACTCTAAAAAACTGTGCGTCTACACTAAAAAAATTTGAATTTTTTCAATATGTAAGAATTTATATCGCTTGATATGCGTTAAAACTAGAATCAAAACGAAGGCAACGGCGGCAAACAAGAAAAAATGCTTATTTTATTTCTATTCCGCGATATCTGCAATGTACAATTGGTTTAACGGCTTTGAACATTTTACGGATATGGTAGAATTGTATTTAAGGTTGTTCTTCGCCAGGATTTGCTCTTCGTATACCGCAAGTTCTCCCGTATACATAAAATATCTCTGGTCCTGCTCTACAGTTATGTTTATATTTTGCCAACATTCATCACTATTATTTTAGATAGTTTTAAGGAAATTTGCGCTACTTAAAAGAGAACTACCGATTAAGTGACGTGACTTACTTGCACAGGGTGTTAAATTCGAGGAAAATAGTGTAAAAATAATTGTCAGCAATTATAAACTTATAAGCTTTGTTAAAGTGTTGTTACTTGTGTCAAGCAAACAATATAAAACGTGGTATGTGTGTGCAGGTACAACTTAAATATAGACATTTTAGCCAACCACCTTTAATACAAATTGCAAGAATCGAAAGCCGACGAAAACAAGGGGTCGATCAGACTGTGCAAGGTATCTTATATTTTGTGAAAAGAACCCGTTGGTAGGAGCAAACGTTTTTAGGCAACACTTTTAATGAAAATCCTGTTGTAAAGTTTACTCATCCAAGCAGCCAAAAACAAAAGTATATTTTACACGTTTGACTTAAGGCGTACGTAAGTCAAAAATATTTTTAAATGGCCTAAAATTTACTTAACAAAGAAGGAAAAAAGCGCTGCTTCCTCGCATCCACTCTCTCTATAAATCACTTTTACCTTATCCTTAAGGCGGCGATAAAACAACAGTCGATAGAGACTCTAGTACGGAAATAATGTATGTAATGTAAAAACGAGCAAAGAAAACAAATATTAAGTTGTGCAATAAGCGACTGCAAGATTTTGAAGCTTGACAAAAAAATTTGCAATAGACGTATGCGCATTTGGGTGTATGCGACTCTATATATATTTATACACTGAAAGCCTTTTAAATCTAATGCACATATACAAAAAGCAAAAAACCTTGACAGTAAGTCTGACAGAAATGAGTAACAAAAACCAACGTAGAAAATACGTTTTTCCTTTTTTCATTTCTTTTTGAAATAAACTAGACACATAGCAGTAAATTGGTGCAAAGGAAGCGTACAATTTTTTAAGGAAATGCATTTTTCTATAAGTTGAAGTTTTACTAAATTGTATAATTTAAAGAATTTTACTTTAAGCCATTTCATAACGACTACATAGCAAACTGAGATTATCAAAAATTTTTAATTTTTATTGACACAGCTCTCCTGCGCTCAACTGCTGGCACGCGTCTTTCCCATAAACTTGAAATAGTTTTCCGTTTATTTACTTATTCTATTCTCATCCTTTCACCCTACCTCGTTCTCTCAGGCTAGATTAATACATTAGTAATTAGTAAACGTAATATCATGCAAAAATATCCCTACGTACATTCATGAATATTTCGCGTCACTACTACTATTTAAGAACACTATTGTAGTATATTTCATGTTATAGTCATAAAACTATTCCATTGCTCTGAAAATATGCTCGAATCTAATTTGCTCGCCGTAGGAAAGAAGTGCGAGATAAATTGGTTGTTCGTTGAACGATAGCAAATGAAGGGCAACGACTTTTAGCTCGGCACTTCCAATATCTAATAACTGCCATATTAATGGTGTGAAACTGGGATCGGGTTGGTATTCTTGGGATATGGGGATTATCCTTGACACTAAATTCAATCTTCATGTAAGGCTAAGGAGTTTATCGATGGTTACTTCACAGAAAGCTTATACGTGTCTCTAGTTAGGATTATCGTTTAGTTTTTTGGTGTCCGAGCTACCGCTGTTATGTGCGATTGGTGGAAACAATTTCCCTTCGTAATCTAGGATGGGATGCACACAGAACACTCCCCATGTCTGAGAATAGACTTCTTGTATCTCTTAAGAGATAATATGAGTGTTTAGTCACGTAGTTTTAGTGCTGCTTCTATTCTTTCTCTTCTGTTTTTATACCACTGTAGGTCCAGCATCTAGCATTTTAATCTTGTATGATATCACGTAGTTATGTAGCTATTGTTGTGCATATACTATATATGTAGTATATATAAGACATATAATACATTATACACACACATACACACGTACACATATACACATACATTATTATATATTTTGGCTATGTAGCTGCTAGTAGCTAAACAAATAAATAAATAAAATAAAAATTAACAATCACGTGATAGATAGTTTATGTTTGCGAAGCACACTGCTTACAGTACTATGATTTACGGGCCTGTTCATAAGAAAAGCCTATTCTGTATTCTGTTACAATGTTTTGAAACATATAAGAAATCTTTCTTACATTTACAATGGAATTCTGGGATCCACAGCTTACATGTAAGCATTTATGCAAGTCCGTAAGACGCAATGTCGGGTTTATCTATAGACCCTTGCTTATTTCTCAGATAAAGATAATTTCAGCAACATAAGATCGACGGATTGACGATAGCACCGGCATAGCTATGCCGGGAAGCGAACCTGATGCCCATCCAAAGTATATACATGGAACTTCTGAACATTTGATAAGACAAGAGGAAATGAGCTTATATACAGCCTCAGTGATAATAAAGAAAACAATTCGTTTCAACATAACTTGTCGTATCTCGCCTGCTTGATAGCTACCTAAGTACATTTCCGGCTGGCATTCTGTCGTCGAGGCATGTTCTTTTTGGTTTAGAACGAATCTTGAATGGCTAAATTATTCTTTTTCTTCAATTTTACAGAACATTAGCTTTCCTCAAAAAATATGACTGCACGGACAAATAAGGCCACATTAAACCACCGTTGTTGCCATTTTTAATACTTAATAAATATTACAGTGATGTTATTAAATTTATTGCTTTTATATTTCCTATTATATTATCATAGGTTTTTATAACATATGAGAAATCTTGAGGGTTCGGCTAAGTCAACACAGTTTCAGGAGTCATAACAAGCTTAATTGCCTGCAATATCTCTAAGAAAATATGATACAAACGGATGAATTTTTGTTAACTTAGCTGGAGGTTATTGGTGGCACACGAATGTTTCAAAAATTCCCGAAAAATTTAAAGTCAGCTTTTTATTGATTAGTGACCGTTTTACAACTTCTAACCTTAACGAACATACTGTAACCTCTGTTGCTAATACTACTAACCAAAACTAATTAGGTAATAACAACGTGCAAAGTAGTAGAGTAAAGATAACAAGAGATTTTTTAGCTTGTTACTATCTGCAGGTATTGGTCAAATTTTCTTTGGCATCTTACTATGTATAGGTATAAATTAAGTTTCCTTATACTTCCTTGGAAGAAACAATCAGTTTGGAGTCAATTTTTAAAGAAAATAAACATGTTCGAGGAATCGGTTAGCTTCAAATATACTTGTAATTATTAAACGGCCAATCACTTGAATATAAGAAAATTCAAATTTATCGCGTATTGCTCCCTTTGTATAGCAAAATCGGGTTACGTTGTGCATTTGTTTAGTAGGCAGGTTGGAAAAAGTGTTTTTCGCAGATGGAAAACAAAACATTTAATAAGCATTCACGATAAAAAATTTCTCATCCTTGAAGTACCTTTCTACTCATCATTAAAGGATGGACATAAAGAAGGTCATTACATACGCTTGCAATTCTCAAAAAGAGCCAGTACAAATCTCATGAATAGAAGCTAATTTTGATTAGAACGAAAAAACTAAATCAATTTTGTCATGCCCGATTGCGCCTTTTTACTCTGTCCATCGCTGCGCCATTTATTCGCACTTAATCGCTCGCGGTAGCAAAAATTAAAATACACCATTGAAATATGTTACATATATTTTCATTGACGATCAGATAACAGATTTGGAGAAAAAACAAAGGAATCGCAACCATGCCCATTATACTTCTATATAAAGGAATTATAGAGTAACCGCACAAACTTACATACTGCGCAAATTATTTGAATCGTTGGATACTAATCAACGCACTTCTGCAAAAAATCGCTAATATCGCATCCCAGCAAGGTTTCTTGAGCCGACTTCAAGATTTCAAAGCGTCCTCTATAGTTAAATGAACAGATCTCGTATACAAAAATTCACTTGATTGTATAAATACCTCAGCAGTCGCTCATAATTTATGTTGTTAAATTTTGACTATTTGTGGAAAATTCGGGCCTCATCTAGTGCTTTTCAGAGGAGCCCTTCTTTTTTTTTTTGTAAACGATACTTCTGTGTGCATTTATCATTTCTGTAAACTAAACTTTCCAGCTCTTGTGACATATTTCACTTGTCTAATCTTGTTAATTTGTGTACGGACTATTCGCTGTGCAGGTCATTTTATTAATAATTTTATTCTGGAAAAATTTGCTAAGATTAAATAATTTAATTGTTGTATTACAGAAAACTCAAGGATGGCATTTATATTGAAGCTTACGTGAACATAGCTTCTCCGGTTTTTGAAAATATGGTCTGGTGAAGTTAACCATCTTCATATATGTGTATATATTTTTTCTTAGATCAACCTTAGAATACTCGACTCGTATCTAGCTCCAAATGAACATACTTCGTCTTTACCAAATCAAAATGAAATTTATTTCTTTGTCTACTCTTAAAGTAAGCTTTGTTAGTGGTGTGAACGTACGTGTAACGTCCTTTAATAGAGATAGTTAAAGGTAATAAAGCATATAAATTTTAATACTCCTAACAGATTTTGTACCTTATTAACATAGTACCTATGATCGTTATTATTTACTCCACTTTTCTATTTCGTCTATATCTGTATTTATATAATTAATGGAATCATATTATAAGAGCAAGTTGCTAAACTTTTGTTGAACCTGTTACGTGAACTTCTTACCTGAGGCAAAAACTGCATGTTGTTAATTTATTACCTGCATTACAACTAAATGAAGCCATCGCTTAAAACATTTTAACAAATTGAATATAAAGGTTCGAGAAGAATGATATAACTTCTCTTTAAGATTAAGCATCTGGCATAAGAAATGTTCTGTGATATACCACTGGAGCAGTTACCCTATAAAATGCCATTTCTGCTCTTGTCTGACTTCCATCTTTTCTCAGATCTTAGAATAACACATGACAAGAACTATTCGTTAGAAGGAAGCACAGGTCGCTTAATTTAATGGGAAGCTTTCACAACTTCTCGGAAGTAAAATAAATGAATTGAAGTGAGCCGAAAAAATGCGTTGAGTTTGTTGGATTATACCGTCGGGATTTTAATGCGTTCCTAATCATTTATTTGTTATACATTTATCCTTTCTCCAAGTTTCAATTACAATGTGCACTCATGTAAAGTATGTATTCAAAAATTAATTATTTGTTGCAAAGATTAGCCTTTTTGCGATTCGTTCCCATTTTTCACTGGAGAAAACAAACTTGTAATGGTTCTTTTTTAGAGCGGAAATGAGTGGATGCTTTCCTCGACGGGATATAAAACTCTATTCCTCTAAAGGTGTCTTGAAGGCTTGTTCATTCGGATCACTGCCAGCTGTAACCACCAGTTTGCTCCCAAATATAAAATACACAAAGAATTTCGAACTTAACTCACGGAGTACAATGAAATCCTTCATAGATTTAATAAATTTTCGATGGTAAAATATTAAAGTCTTTAGATGAACATTTTCTTATAAATTTTCATATCAATTGCAGTTCTTATCCTAACTGCCGCACTGTTCCTTAATAATATTAACGCGCAAAATGATGCAAAATAAAACTGTGTTACTACTGTTGCCACTATTTTTTAAGTGGAAACAGTCATATGTTACATGTTTATGCATGTGGTTCTATGCTGTCGTAAAATATTATATATACACATGGAAGCATAATGGCCTTGAAGTAAGAAAAGCAAGACACATTAGCATTGCATTAGAAAAAAACCGAAAGAATCTAGGTTATAACTACTTACATATATATATTGGGCTGATGTGTATATACGTATATATATAGAAATATAGAAATAATAGAAATGTACGAGTATTTAGAAATACTTTGAACGAATTTTCGGTACCCTCACCTGTACATAATGCATTAATTATACATGTAAGCAAGCTTTCAGCAGTGGAAGGACGAACGGACGTATTGGTAAGCTGGTTTAGACGTGGAAAAAATCATCAATTATAGCCAAAAATATTAAAGATAGGATTTATTTAGGGTTGGGTAACATTAATTTTCAATATTGATATGAATGAATATTAACCAGCCTAAGAATTCCAACCGCAGGTGGAGAAAAGAATGCCTCTCTTACTGTTCAACTATTTGCGCATACTTGAAGGATTCTTCGATGCTTTATAAGGATCATAACAAAAGCAATAACGAAACTAATATAATCGCATCTTTGAATATTTGGTATTTAAAAAAAAAGAAAAAAAAAAAAACAATAAACGTAATACTTAAAATACTCTTTCAGTTTATATTGCTTTGTTTTTCTTTCTTGTTTTTTTTTTTTTTTTCTTGTGCAATTTTTTACATTTTGGCGATTTACTCACCTTTGAAAGGGCTTTATAGGCGGCTGGGTTTCTGCTTCATATCCAACAATTATTCATTTTTTTTATGAAATAAAATTTTAGTTTTCTACACTACAAAAAGCACAACAGGCACGCACATAAGCACGTATTTGTTAACGTACATACACAACTACATATATATTTGTAAATTTTTTTAAGCCTTGGCACACAAGAGCCTTTGTAAGGGCTTGTTGCAGTGTTTACTTAACAATGGGACTTTTAAGCATCTTTTATTATACGTGTATTGGCTATTGTAGTGCAGTCGTTCTTCTTGTTTTTCGTGTTGTTAAGGGTGATCATTGTTATATGTAAGGCATACGTTCATGATCTCCTTGCACAAAAACGTAAAAAAACATTTTAAAACAATACTACTGGTAATCCTTAACAGCTTTGACTAAAGCTAGATATTTCTTAAAACAAGTTGTTTTTCTCTTTAATAGTATTATAATAATATTAAATGGTAATTAATACAACAATGAAAACTCCTTCGCTTGCTAGGTATCAGATAATTGTATAGTTTTCATAATTTTACAGGTTATTAGTTAAAAGCTGCCTTCTCTAGTAATTTTTCTATTTGTAATAACTGTTGTTATTGTAGTTTTCGACATTTTCCTTTTTTTATATATAATTCATTATTATGTTTTCCCTTAGTTTGTTACGAAAAAAAAAAACAAAAACGTAAATGCTTAATTTTGCGTAAAACTGCTTTGTATTCAATGGCGCACAACGATCCATAATCATAAACGTTAACCCCTTCAGAATTCACCAGCGTTTGTGTACATTTTAATGCTCTAGAGTAAGTACGTAAGGCGTGTAAAATTTCTCCTTTGCATTTTTCATATTTATTTTTATTTTTCGTTTGCTGCTTTCTTTATATTCGCTTAATTGAGAATTAGGTTAAATCACACACCACCAACCTTTACTAAATATGCGTACATATATATATATGTATGTGTATATATTGATATATGTATATAGGCATGTATATATATAAATATATATAAATAACATATATATATAAATATGTACATATACAGCTTTATTTATATATTTATGTGCATATATATTTAAATTTTTTCTTTTCTTAGCAAATTTTGTGCAAATTTTGCTTATTTGACTATTTGGCATAAATTTTTCAATAAGTGAATTTTTCTTATTTTTTTTTTAAATTTTTTACTCTAATATTTTAGTTGCTACGTTTACTAACCGTCGTTTGATATTTATCGTGAAGCATTATGCCAACAACGTTAATGCTCTCGAACTTAACAAAACCACGACCTTTTCAATACTAAAAGAGTTTTCATTCATTTCGCCATCGGTTTCTGCACGAAGTTGGCAGTAAAGCTATCCCTTTTAAATTTGCTCAGACACATACACTTGCACTCTGATAATCACGCATTCATTTTCTGTTGTGCATGCTCATGCATGCACATATTTCGTCATGTTTTTTTGAAACAATATTTCGCATTTCTTTTCATGTTTTTACCATTATTTCCTTAAAAGAGAAAAGCCAAACTTAACGAAATATTCAATTGTAAAGAGATAAGCAAAAAATATTTAAGCAAAGAAAATAGTGCAAAGAATGAAAACATGCCAAATAAAGAGTAAACATTTTACTGAGTCAACACACTGATGGTGGGTGGTTTCTCCATATGAAATAAATTGTAAGAGAAATCCTATTCTTGAAAAGAAAAAGAGCTGAATATAACAAAAGAGATGCATCGAGCAATGACATTTAGAACAACCTAAGTGAATAAATGGAGTCAGAGTTAATTTTGACGTGCTAAAGCTCTAATGATTTAAATGTTTGAGTGACTTTTCTCAGTAAGACTCATGGTATTTTGAAAGTCAACCGAATATGTTTGATTATAATAATCGGTACGTATCCGATTTTATTTCGTTTCATCTTTTTTAACTTCGATTTAAAGTATTTCTAATTTGCTGAATAAACGCACGTAGAGAATAGTCTTTTATCCGCTCCGCTATTAATCATCTAAAAGTCAAAGAAGTTGTTAATCTAAAACCTAACCCAAGGTTTCCCTGTTAACAATTACGAAGCGTATTTTCCTTATATCAAATAATTTGTTGCATTACGTTGAAAATAAAAAATAAAAATAAATGAAAGAAATAAAATATAATTTAAATGTTGGGCAATTGATGTCTTTTTTGAAATTGTTTACAAACCAATGGGAGGTATAGCGAATTCGATTGAAAAACAGATGAAATTGTTTACAAATCAATGGGAGATATAGCGAATTCGAATTTGGTGCTATATGAGAGTAATTAAGTGAACAACTGCGAATTTGAAAGCATATATAGATGTTGTGCACATAAAGGGGCCAAGTCAGTATACAAACTTCATGCGCGATCGCGGCCTTGGGATTATTTTGCCTTTTTCTCTTGCCTTTTACAATTGTAAGGCTTTCATGAGAGATAACAATATTAAGTCAATATCAAGTTAGGCTCGACCAACTTTCTTTTTACTATAAGTAATCTCCTTTCGCACATTCTTCGCTGAACTGTTTGAGAGTTTGTATTGTACTTTCTTTATTTATTTCCGAAGGAGTGGGATATACTCATAACATTTCAACATCCAAAGAAAAGATTCAAAGAGAGCCGATAGCCTGTGTTGCTAGTGCTCAATGTCTCTTTTTTTAGTCTAAGAATTCAATTCATTAGTCTAAAATTAAAATAATAATAATAATAACAATAAGATTCAGAGACGCTATACAGTATGTGTAATGTAGATCAATGTCATGTTGTGAATCGATCTGGCCATGTTTGTCGATCTGTCCGAATCTGTTTTCTACACTCTCCCGATCGCAAACATTGAGATATCGTTTTTAAGTTGGCAGGGTCAGTGGGAGTTTTTACGCTCAGTTCACTATTAAAAGTGGGCTGCATCCGTTTAAGAACATGTCCTTAATTGGAGGCATCCTTGTTTCCCTAGGAAAATACATGTGAGTATTTAGTCATCACTCATATATTATGCAAGATAGCAGGCTGAAATTTTTTAAAATGGAAAAAATCGACTTCGAATTTTATATGCTGGACGACGTTAATTTTTTCTATTAGTGGGGGATCATGATTTTCACGAAGGAAATCTTGAGTATTCGGTTATTAAAATTGTTAATTTATTATTGGTTCCTTATGCCTTCTCTTTCTCAAAAGCCGAAAATTGTGAAATAGCAGTATTTTTCTATCAACTGCTGGTTTTAAACCAAGAGAAACTTAACGAAACTTTATACAAACACCTATTGAGTTTGTGTTTGACAATCAAAAGAGAAAGTGATTAACGCTCTGGTCATTGCTTGTTATTATAATGAGTCCCGAAGAAAAGTGGAATGGAAATAGCATAAGAATTTCTAACATATTCCTTCGCACTCTACAAAATCAACAACCTTAAAACAAAACGAAAAAAACACAATAACCAGAACGCATATTTATAATTTACGCGACCTTATTCAAAATGAAAGCATAGTTTTTCTACGCTCATCTAAAGATACATAAAACGGTAATATGCTTAGTAGTGTGTTAAAAAATAGGTGAATTATATATAAAAATTGTTATATAAAAACGTTCTTGTAAATATTAAGAAGAAAGATGCAGAGAGAAGGAATATTTAGTAAAAAATTGTTCACATACAAATCGAAGGATTCAAACATATTGAAAATAGTACATGAAACCAGCAGTGTTCCGAATTCCTAGAATTTTCCTTGATTGCCTGATAACAACCTAAGTAACAAATGTTTAATAACTTGGGTTTTCTCCAAATATGTTAAATAAATGCAAATATTGTATTCTTCCGATGAATATGTAAATTCGCTCTTCTTTCTATGTCTTTCCTCTTCCTTTTGCATCACTAGACTTTTCTTATATCACCTGAAACACTTCGTCTTTCGGTTTATAAGAAGAGTCAAACTGCTTATGACAACTTCGTGTGACACAAAATTTTGCGGAGAATACATTTGACTTGTAAAATCTATCTCTTTTGAAAACAGAAATATGAAAAACATCTCTCAGGTTTAAATATAACTGTATATCTTGCGCTCTCTTAGTCCCTTACTCTTCCTTTTTTCTCTTTGTTTAGCATATTTTTCATGTTTATATGAGCCATTTTTCTCTTTTTCACTTGGGCAAGAGATTTAAATTGAAAACTATTCATTTGAGCTATAATCGAGTGTGTGTTTTTGCTTTAAAGCTGTCAAAAGCTTTTTAGATAATGTTGTTTAATTAGGTTTCTCCTGATTTCTTCTTTATTGACATATTGCTTTGCACTAATTTTAATGAAACGTCAGATGATCGCAAGAAATTCGCTAGAATCGATGGATGGAATAATTTAGTGCACAATACCGGTATACTTTTAGACTTCTTAATAAATACATATTTTTCTCAAGGGTGTGAAGGTAATTCGAATTTCACTAGCAAAGACACCTACCATCTAACTTAACAGAGCTATGTAAACGCCCTAAAGTAACTCTGTTGAACATTTAAAATTAAGATATTTTTGAACTTGGAAGTCTACTCCTTTTGTATTAAACGACGTAAGATATTTTGATGATACCTCATGAATCTATAAAAAATATCTTTCAAATAAGCTAAAAAGATTCAAATTCTGCTTATAGGAACTATTCTTAACAATTTTTTTTCCGTTATATTTGTGTAACCATAGGGTGATGTACTTGATGTACTAGATCCTCGCTCTAGAGTATTACCAAACTTCGTAAGCATTAAGATCTTAAAATTTGAATTGAAAACTGACGCATTGAACCATATGCTTTTCTTGCAGTTCTCTGTTGTGCTACCAATTATGCTATTTGCATTACTTTAAAAATATACATCGACAAAAGTCTTACCTTTCATTTCACATCGTGTACTGTTTTGCCTTTTATAATGTTTACGCCAGACAAACATGTACAAATATATGAACTTAGTACGCCTATCTATTCTTCTTTAACCATATTAGATTTTCAGTTTTTGCTTTAATCATGATAAATGAATCGTAAACCACGTTTTCAACAGCTCAACGAATGCTTATTTGTGTAATAATGAGAAGAAGAGGCCACATATGTTGAATAGTTACTCATACTTATGTTGGTAGAAGTTAATGAAAAAAAACTAATTCTGTAGAAAAAGCAATTAACTTTTCCTTTTTTTGAAAAGTTATAAACTTAATTAGGTTTTTTTTACTAAGAATTGTGTTTTTAGGAGTATTATTGTGGTTTAATTAAGGTACATAGCGTAGCCAATTGAAAAAAAATGCTAATGAGCTTAACGCAGGTATGAGTCTCATTAAAACCGTTAAATTAGGTGACCTTTGAATAATTATTAAAATTTTTCTGTTTTTTCATAATTACTTTTTCAATTTATCCCTTAATTCAGTTACTTAAAAATTTAAACAACATATCTCCTGACAAGCAAATGATTTTAATATCGATAAGCGCTTTACACGTTTCAAATTGTAAAAGCAGCCCAAGGGTGTTTTCGCACACATACCACACAATGTGCCGTCATATCGTATTATTTAAGTATTTGTTATACACATTGTCAAACAATTTGACATCCGATTTATATTCAATTGAAAATGCTTTTGCTGCCGCTGCAACTGCCTCAGTTATTAGTACTGCTCGCGACTTTGCTTTGGCTAGAGCTCACTAACTGTTTCTGTCATTGGGAGTCAAAAAAAAAAAAGTGCTTACGCTGGCAACACAACGATAATCAGAAATAAATTAAATGCTTTTGAGAGCGTAAACACTTTGACGCTTAACAAATGCACACTCGTACATATATAGTCGCGCACTAAATACTTAACAAATGAATGACTTATAAGCATTATTTATTTACAAACACAACTTTGTATGCACAGATACACACACACCGAAGTAAAAAGCTAAACATTTTGAATGGCATATTAAACACAATAAATACGTTAATGCAAGAGAGGTTCAAGGTTACTCATACGTTATGAGAAACCTTCAGAATCAAAGAAAAAGTAGAAAAGAATAAGTGGGAAGCAGGCAACCAAGCAAATAGGCTAGTAAATCTGCATTAAATATAAATAGGAAATTAACCTTTTAAATATGTGTATGTATAGTATATATGTATATATTTGTGTATATATCTGTCTCTCTGTGAATGATTTTTTAAAGTTACGGTTTTTGATTTTCTTGCTTTTGTTTTGTCGACACAAGCCCATGACCCACAGGTTTCAGCTTTCTTCCCTTTACGGCTACTTCAAAAGTAAAGCTAACTTGTCATAAAGTTACTTAATGTTGAAAATTTATGCCACCAGAGTGCATGCAATTTTTTGAATGAGGCAAATAGAAAATGTTTGCATATTTATGTTAAGTTTTGACTAAAATTTAATGAATTTTTTCCTATATGCCGCAAAGGAATGGAAATTATGTTATACTAGCAAAAAACGACCAGAAAGAAGCAAAAAAGGCCCTATTCATTTTAAGGTTACATTTTCATACCCTACACTTTAAGCTTGTTTTTAAAAAATGGGGAGCTTGCAAGTCAACCTATTTACGAATTTCGTACCAATATATTATACTTTACATTAAGAAATTGTAGGGGCCCGTTTTAGAGACGTACCTTCTGTTAGTTTTAAGAATATTTAATAGAACTGTTCATGTTGTTTACATAAAACTGGGAGATATTTTTTTTAGTCATCAATGGAATAGTCTGTCTAAGAGGATGCCTTGTGGCTAAAACAAGTGGGAAAGCCAAACATCTAATCATTCCACTTCTTTGGTCTTTAGAGAACTAAATTTTTTCCGTCCGTGTTTCATTAACCATTTGTAAGCACGGCTAACGTTTTTAAACAAATTTCGGTTTTGCATCTTGACTTTCGTGCCTTCAACAAGCGTGTGGCGGACGGACGGTCAGACGGACAAACAAATATAAATATTTAAACTGACAGATAATTTCTTTACAATGAAGAATATATATATATACGTGATCTCTGTTTTAAACGAAGCGACAGGCTTTGTATGTACTGTACGCAGTTGAGGGATGCAAAGAAAGTATAAAAACCGGCGAATAAGCAAAAAGAAAAAATTTAGTCATATGTAAACAAAGCAAGCAAAAAGGTGTTGTAAAAGGCATAAACACAAATGCAGAAAAGTAAAAAATTTTCTAAAATAAGTTTGTAGAACTTTTAGCGTTGTGGGTGCATGCTGGTATGTGAGTACCAATGTTGGAGTAACAATTAAAATAACGGTTTTTTTTTGAAAATATTTATATAATCTATTGTTGGAGGGAATTTATGGAAAGTAACAAGAAATGTGTGTAAATAGCTCAAACTGCGCCGAGTTTATCAAAAAAGATGTTCTACGCTTCAAGTTATAAGGGTTTGACAATTTGAATATACTTTTTATCGTGGGTATAAAAGAATATGTTAGAGTGAAATGATCGCCTGACAAGTTTAGTTGAAAATGTGGTCACCAAAATATTTTAAAAATTTTGGTCGAGGGTCGCTTTTTGTTTGTTTTGTGAAAACCTGATCTGTGGAGCTCCGCCTAACATATATTAAATAGATCCTGGCAAACGAGAGGCGAAATATATATGTATAAAGCGATTAAGTTAAGGTTTGTTATAACTGTTTAAAATTTTTTTATTTATAATATTAATTTTAAAGATGGTAGAGGCAATCTTTTCCCAAGTACAAATGAGTGCATCATTCAGTCAACTCCTGAGAGAGAAGTGTTTGGGGCTGGACTCAGTAAGCCAGTTAAAGTGTTAAGTAGATAATTATGGTTGTCTCATATTATGACTAAGTTGGCTTTAAATTTCCTGCATATGCAATTCGCGATTTCAGTGCGCTTTTAGGTATGACGGCAATCTATTAAGTGAGGACAATCAGTCAAATTAATGGCAGTCAGATGGCTTTTGCTTTTTAGCAACAAAAGATAAATATGAAATTATTAAAGCAATAGCTCTTACGAGATAAAGCCGCTTTGATGCTTTGTGTAAAACTTCAAAAAAATTTGTTTTCAATTCGCACCAAAATGTAATGAGATGCAGAAGTGCAGTATATGAAGAACGTAACATGGTTATAAGCAACATGAACTTTTAAAGAAATTCGACATATTTCTGCGCACCGAGTCTCCGGGTGTTTTCTAAATAGGTATGTAAGATCAACTTAATTCACGAATTTCTGCAATCGGTTAAAACTTAAACTTAATTTACCTGTGACTTTATAGAGACATGAATATAGAAAATCATCTCGGCGTAATATTAGGTGTGCTAATAAATTCTGTGCATCCAAATTGGTTCAAATTGTTTCATAAAATAGATAACTTAAATGCTGCTGTTCGCACGGTCTCTTGCAAATCTCAGTTGTTCACACTTGTCATGTTCATTCAGTGCAATTCGAATTTTTTTCAGTTTTTAATTGAATTAAACTACAAAAATCGCAATTGAAGCTACGGGATCAATTAAATTAGCTTGCAGTAAAAATACTGTGAAACGTAAGTTGTGAAGCTGTTAAAAAGTGGTTTATAGCAAATTTTCACCTAGAAAAGAGCGGAATTCTTATACGTCTGTCCATTTCAAACCTGGCCCATATGACTTCTTCATTTCGATGTAGTCATATTTGGCAGATCAGTAGTTTTACATATTTGAAGATGTGGAAAAATGGTTAATAGACCACATATAATGATGTTGAATATTTCGAGTAAAAGGCATATTTCAAATAACGTTGAATTTTATTAAAAAATGGACAGAATTTATTATCACACCTATTAGAGTTACACAGCAATATGATTAAATCTTTGGATGAAATGGTAATATCCGTGAAAACGGCGCATTGTCCGATACTGTAGCCTATATTTTTGATTGTGGAATGTAATAACGTCTAAAAGAGAATAAAGTAATTGGACGTCTCTTTTTCTGCCCTAACCTCTTTTCTATGAAAGCTTCAACAACTTCAACATAGGTTATTCAATAATAGGATATTCAATTTGTTTCCTTTTTTTTTAATATGATCACCCAGCGGACGTTCCCTATTCGTCTAACTTGGTGATGACCAAAAAGAAGTGGGGGAAGAGATAAGGAAGCGGTGGCTCCAGCCTAGTGAATGTGCGCCCAATCAGCAAGTGTTATGCCCTTATCCATTGAGTTCCCATTATATCTGCAAACAAAGCAAATTTGGTCGCACTTGAGATTTAAACCCGCGAACACTGACTTGGTTGTCGCAATTCTTATTTACTCTACCACTCATGCGTATGATCTTTTAAATGCATGTGATGTTATTCGGCATGATACCAGCACACCTCTTTGCCAAAGAATTGAAGTAAGTGTTTGTAAGCATTGCTCCAACGCAAATACCTGAACATTTGTTAGATACCCTATGAGATTGTTTGTTGGTTTATTGTGCAAATATATATATATATATACAAGCGTGTACTTAGTGTTTATTGTACTTTAAACAAGTTGTCGTCGTCGGTATGTTGTTGTTGCTCTACTTGTTAATATCGAAGTTACGGAGGTAACGACAAAAAAGCAAAATTGTTTTCTATACTGAATTAACAAAATTCAGTTGTTTGCTTATTTGTTTACAACATTTATGCTAAAGTGCACGCATACATATTTATATGCAGGTTTGTGTGCTTGCGTTTGTTTATTTAGTTACACAAAGCAAATAAATGTCTACAGAAAAACGCATGCACCAACGACCAGGACAAACAAAATAAATATTTAAATTATTTCTTGTCGTTTTTTTTTGTTTTTTTTTTTTTTTTTTGTTTTTAAAGAGTTTTACACAGTTAACTAACACAACATAACAATAACAACACTATAAAACACCTTCAAGTCAATCAACATTTTTCTAAACTCTATATTATACGTGTATGCATGTAGGAAAGACCCAACGACACGTATAATTCCCTAAAGTTAACGTCACAAACACAACTAACGTTTAGTTAAACTTTCGAGTTGAGAGCAAAACAAACTCGTTACTCGTTGTTTTTTCCATTTCTTTTGCGTTACTTTCTTTCACTTCTTCAATGCATGATAAAAGTGATGATCATAGAGTGATGACAATGACGATGACGAACGTATATACTATACTATGTTGGGTCAAAGTATACATTAAATAAAAAAAGTTTTGTTTAGTTGCTTAGAAAATCATCCCTTACTGCTGAATTAAGAAAAGTTGCAGTCGCTAAAGGAAATAGCACACGCACACGAACGTCCCATCCGTACTATTCCTATACTCGTGCTCGTAGTAAACTTTGTTTTCGAAAGTTTGTCTTTTACTTTCACGCTTAGACTTTCGTCGCTCTGTCTATAGGTTATACCAAATTTTTGTTTAAGCTGAATGGCAGTTTTGTGGTATGGTGTTGCATACTTATAGGTGTGATAGTTTAGTGGTATGTTATTGTATGCTTTTAGATGTGTATGCCACCGTACTTGACGAATAGCAATTCATACACGCGGCATGTACTACCATGGAAAAGTTGCAGGAAATGTGTTTAATATTTAAGCAGCCTCAATAGCAATTCGTAAGGCGGACACTCGCCACTTGCAAGAAAACGTAAAGTAAAAGTTTTCTTAGAAGTGTTAGCTGCAACGTACGCCACAAGAAAATATATGGATCTTTTCCCTCTTTTCTGCAAAACCGTTCGAAATATTTGAATTTACTGCAGGCTTAGATGCTTTGACATGTGCATATATTTTTTGAAGTATTTTCAAATTCTTCACCTGTTTTGACTGCGTACATTACAGAACTTTTAGGTCAGAATAAAGTATTTAAAATAAAATTTCAATTTTCATCCCATTGAAAGTCCACGGAATTTCTGATATAAACTAAAGTTTTGTTATTGAATGCCTCTCTCTCTTCATATATCTCTTTTAATTTACGCAGAATTTCTTAATTAACGTACATATTAGATAAATTTATTGCATTTATGTCTTCTTATGTTGAACAGATGACGTATTTAGAAAAAGATCGATCACTTCAAGAAATTTTCATATATTCGCTCTCTCTGACTTTGAATGAATAATTTCTTCTTTTTCTCTCAATTATTCATTTGAATTGCAAAGCGCGCAAAAGTATCTAAAGAACAGACAAGAAAATCGAGGACATGCTATGGGTCACATTATTAACGCTTAAACATCATTCCAAAAATACTGCAAAAATATTAATACAATTAAAATATTAAAACTTCACAGATATAGGGCGGACATTTTTATACCCTTCACAGTAGGGTGACGGGTATATTCATTTTGTCAAAACGCTTGCAACGCCCAGAAGGGAGCATCGGAGACCCAACAAATTTATATATATATTCGTGATCAGCATCAACATCTCAATCGATTTAAGCACGTCCGTCTGTCCGTCTGTGTAATGTCTGTTTTAAATATTCTAATGGGCGGAAAAATGAAACTATAAGCTTCAAATTTAGCACAAACATTAGAAGTTCTTGCGCGCAAGCTGGCATTGAAAATGGGCCAAATCGGCCGGAGGACACGTTCTCTCCTCTGTTTTTTTAAAGGAAATGAAAAATTGTTTTTTTGCTGTTTACTCATAAACTATAATAAATATATGTATGGGCGATGGTGTAGCATTTTCGCACAAAACTGGAAAAAATTGACCACGCCCACGCAATATTACAGTGTATCAAAATTGAATTATTTTTTCAATACCTTCATAACACACAGAAACAAGCTTCAAGAACCCCATAAAGTATACAAATTCTTGGCCAATTACAACTCGTGAATGCACCTAAATATATCCGCCTGTTCGTCTGTCCAACTGTCTGATTACGCAGCTTTGCAGCATTTGCGGTCAACATTCTCCCATTAGCGAAAATGAAGATATCGCCTACAAATTTGGGATTGGGATAAAAGGATTTAGAATTGGTATTTTATTGTGAAAATAGAAAAAATTAACTGCGCCCGCTCCATGTTACATAGCATGAGAATTTTGTTCTTTTACTTTTTTTTGTCTTTTTTTGGGGCAAGTTGTGATGGATATAATAGATTCCGTCCCGACCGAATTTAATTTTATTAAATTAAAAATAATCCGAAATATTTACCTGAGCCATTGGCGCCTATTGCCAGTACCATTAGCAATCGATCAAAACGTCTTTCCAATTGGTGCAAATGAAATTACCACAAATTTGGTCTCTTTTAATGTGCATTTACCTAACTCTCTTCCTCCTGCTCTGTTTATACCTAACTAATAACTTTTATAGCGGCCTGTTATTACAGTACGAATATATTTCTATTTGCTATCAATTTTTAAAGAATTGGAAAAATTAAATTTTTTCTCCTTTCAGCAAAAGAAGAAGACATGATTTATATACAGAGATCTCCATTTTCTTGGGAAGATTTTGAACGCTTTTTCTGATGATTAGTTTCATGCATCACCACACGTAATAGTTGAGCGTAGCTATTGTCTTCGTTGTGTTGTCATAAAATCTTGTCACTTACTTGCCATGTAAAAAGATAGAATTACTGTTTGCTTGTGTGTGGACTTGAGTTTAGCTGATGTTTTTCCTGGGAGTTATGCAAGCACTTATGTATTGTTGCTACTATAGCAGGACTGGTGCTTGTGCTGAACACATATTTTCCACATACCTTCCTTCCCTTACTCTTTTTTTCCCCCTTTAGCTTTCGCTTCCTACACACCCTACGACATATATAATGTTTATATAAAATGGATGATGTTTTGAGTTGATGGCACCACGTAAACGCTGCATTTGCTCCTAATGGTTATTACAACGTTAAGCTCTAACATTAAAGCTGTTTAGTGGATATGTAGATATGTATACATCGATATGTACACACGTAAATATATCTTGTCAGTGGTACACGATATATATTAAATTATTCATAGACATCGTGCTACGATCAAAAAATTAGGTGAATTATTTTATAGAATGGTAAGTCTTTATGCATTCATTCCTATCTCATAACAATAGTCAATAGTTTTGGACAGCAAGGGAAATTCACAGCAGCCAAGCATCGTAGAAAATTGTTAATACGACCTTGATTTTTGAGCGACTTTGTTGGTGGTTTCGGTTCTGGCTACTCTTTTGCACGATATGCGCACAATTGGTCGGATGTTTTCGAGCCGCAGGGATAGATATAAATTTCGCCGTCTGTAAATATGCCTTGCATAAGAAATAATTCTTTCATAGACGTGGTGAAAAGCGACAACTAACATTTTTATGTTCACAAAACAAAATGTAACTCTACAGCAATTGCATATATTGACATGAAAAATGAGAATAACTTCATAATTAGGTAACACCCGCGAAGGTTGCCTAAAATATTCACTTTACCTTTTGCTTAATATTTAAAGCAAAAACATTTGGAAACAGAAATTTTCTTCATAGAAACGAGCATACAAAACACTAACGTTCTTCATTTTATCCAGACTACAAAAACCTTTTCTGTCCTTTATCTTGCAATTCAAAAGAGGCAAACAACGTTTACCATGTTACCATACTTTAGACTAAAACACTCACAGACATTTTTATGTACCCGCTTAGAAGGTATCATTACTGTACATATACTTAGTGTAGTTATTGCTATCGCTGTTGTTGTAGCTCCGTTGGGTAAGCTTCTACAATATATTGACCACAAGCACGTTAATGTGCGTTTTGTAGCGTAAAGAAAATGCAACTAAATTAAAGTGCGGTTGCATAGTGTGGATTAGTTGATGGGGATTATGGTCGTGCCGCACATAAAATGTTGCTACTTTGTATGTGCAAATGTACTATGAGAACGTAGAAGCACAAGTACATTCACGTATTTAACCATTTAACAAAATTTTGTCACCGCAATTGCTATAGTTTTCATCTTTTACAACTTCCCCCGCCCTTTCACAAATTCACTTTTCTTGCTATCTCTTGCCTTCAGCTTTTTCCTCTGTCTCCTCGTTTAATAAGTTGCAAGTTATTTTAATTTTTAAATAAGTATTTTATGAATAAAGTTTGTTGAAGATATAGTCTCTATAAACATCGACTACCTGGCTGCGGCCATAAGTGTATTTTATGTAAGAATTTTATTGGACGCACACAAAGCTTTGGCGCGTCACTAACTATGTAAACGATTTGCTGTTTAAAACTGTTTTATTATCATATTTTTACCGATAATAAAAATTTTTTGATACATAACATATGCGTACATATTTCTGGGGCATTGAACCCGGCATACGCACGCTTAATGCTTTTGCATTGATCAAAATTTATTAAAAATTCCTTAGGTTCTATGTAACCAAAAGTAATATTTTAACATGCTCGCGATAACCATATAAGGAAGTGAAATAGTTAGATATAAAAACAAAAGCATAGGAAACGACAGGTGAAGACAAATAAAACGATATCGAATAGAATAAACAAACAAAAGTAGCGAAGAAACGAAAATATTATTAGAACTCTTTCGATCTCGTCGGGAGCGGCGGCAGAAAAACGCACAGAAATTGAAGTAGAGACAGATACAGAAATAGAAAATAAAGCGCAGATAGCTGAAAAACCACAAAAAGAAATAAAGATAACAACAGGAACGGATTTAGACAAAAAAAAAAGTAACAGAAGTAGAAGTGAAAGTAGAAGTAGAAGTTGAATTAGAAGGACAAGTAAAAGTAAAGCTAGATGCAGAAGAAGAAATAGAGGCGGAAGTGCAAATAGAAGAGGTAGCAAAAGTACAAACAGAAGCCGGGCGAGGCCGACCACTAATTACCCTATACCGCATAAATATTTGCGTGATTAAATATCAAAAATTATATCTTGTTTCCTAGTAAACGCACATTTTCGATATGGGAATGTACGCATCGTCATCTGGTCATAATTTTCTAAGTGTCAGCTTAACGAAATTCTCCTCATTTTATGGACATTCTTCTCTTTATTGAAGCGATCATTTATTTTATAGCGCAACAGAACTTATAATTTTCTAATTGCTTTTATAAAAAAAATTTTCGTTAAACATAACAATTAAAACTATAAATACAATGTTTTTTAAATTAGTACATATTAAGCGGAACAGAAAAGTTTATTTGAAAGACTGGATCCCAAAAACCGGGTGCTTGGAAATTTGGGATATTTTGATAAAGAGTTTTCAGTATTTTTTACCACTGTTTACCATTACTGTCTAAATAATAAAAATGTTTTTAAAATAATTTTTTATACTTTTCTAAATTTGAAATTTCTATTTGTACCACACCGGAATAAGAGTTTCTGCTACATATAGTCTGGATATTTTTGTAGAGCCCCTATAAAACATACATCCCTTTAGATGAACTGCCAGCGAAGTGTAGGCAGCGCTTTGACTTTTATGTATCGTTATAGCTTCCTCGGCTACGACCAGAAATTATCTTCTGTCATTCATTTCCCATTGAAACGATCTTAATATTTTTTTCAACGAAACCTCTTGAATCGTGCGTCTCCAATCTTTTTATAAATGGTTCAAGGTTTATATCCCTTCCCAATAACTGTCGAGTGGCTCCACACATAAACCTATTACATATGTCCCTATTGGTCGTTACAGTGCATCTCGCCGTGATTTTTAAAATTAGAAGGAAGAAATCCTGAAGAAGATTTGGTAATCCTTACTATTTTTAAAACTTGCAGATTATTTTCACTATTTAGACCTACAGCTTTGAATTTTCTGCGTTTGAAATGAATTGCTCCGTGTGAGTTCAATATAGACTTTTTCTATTATAGTCATCCATAACTTCGTTTGTCAAAAATAAGTGAACGAGGCTTCTGAGCAAGTGGCTTCGCATGACTTTAAAATCACTACCTTTCCCGACCCATTTCTCCAAAGGCCGCATTTTTATAGGCTCTAGCAAAAGACGTAATTTTTTTTAGGCGCATTGCCTGTTTTACGTCGCATTTCTTATAATTTTTTCCATAGAAAACAGACACAAAAATATCGTCTAGTCCCCATCGAATGAAAGCTATCTTAAATTGTTCAAATACATTGATATCCTTCCGGCTCTACGCTTTTAAAGATCCCTGTGGTCCTAGAATCTAGGTTGGGGTGCAAAAATAGATGTACGAAGTCCTAAATTGAAACAGTTAACTTTTATCTCAAATTACTCTTGCAGATTCAACCTGACCGTGAAATATTGAGAATTATGGATTCAGTTCTCGTAGGAACCGTTCGATAGATGAGAGAGGATTCGAAAAATTGCCCCATACGATTCAAATTTTTCACATAACTTCAAAAGCCCAAAACACTGTACATAGCGATTTTTGTCGAGAGTTTTGATGATAATAATTTTTTGATATATAGAACTAGAAATAAAAGTTAAAGTAGAATTCGAAGTAGTAAAAATAGAGGTGAAAGAAAAAGCAAAAACAAAAATTCAGTACAAATGTAGGCAACCCTTTTAACAATAATTATGGCAATAAAGTAAGAGCTTAATGAACCCAAAGAATGCATGAAATAACGGACCAGATATAGATATCTGCTATATAATTTTACTCTCATTCTTAGAAAGATTAGAATTACGAAACTTCTTCCTCACCGCGCAGTTTCAATTGGTTTCTTAGTTTAGTAGCCGTGGCCATCCATTCATGAGCCTCTAATGACTACGTGTTAACTTTACTAAGGTTCGGTTAGTGATTTTGCTTTAAATGCTCCTCTTCAGTCATAGGCGAGCAGTTAAAAAGTTTGCAAACATTTCTAGATGTTCAAATTCAAGCAATAAATAAATTAACTCTTATTCATTCTTTAACTTAAGGCTGAATCCTTCTAATCAACTTTAGTGCTGCGTCCTGCTGCCTTTCTTTTGCATCTGCTTGAGTGTATGTAAAGTAGAGAACTCGTACCCATTTAAGTATGAAAGCCGTAGTGTTTAGTATTATATTTGCGCAAAGCTTATCTTCTTTTTTTGTTCTTAGTGTGTGTTTGTGTGTACTTTAGTTTTTATCTCCATATAGATTTAGGTAACTAAATATGTACAGTTATACGTTTGCATTTGCACATCTGCTCATACGCATGAACACTTTGCTATTTGTTGGTAGAGAACTTTAAAAACACACAAAAATGAGATATAGTGAGTAAGAGAGGGTTGGAGTAAAAGTACACACACACACATAAACACACACCAGATATAAAGCCGTGATTGCGTTCTATGCATTGTACACAATTTATATGGGAAATTGTTTTTGAAATTGAAAAATTGCTCCAACACCAAAACACCAAATAGGGGTCAGTTTATACAGCTACAGTAACAGCAGCAGTACTTGTTTTCTATCACGCTGGAAAAAACAATGTTTTTTCAAAACTTCAAAAAAGACCTTTTTTTTTTTTTTTTTTTTTGCACAAGATAGGACAGGATAAGACGATAGCGCTTAGGGTGAAGCGTGTATGGACTTTTTTCCTGCATATATGCACTTATAATATGTGCATAAGCATAAATAACGTTACGACATTGAATTAATTTCCATCATTGTTTAAGAGATTGCTAATTGTTGGCCCGTTTCAGTTTTCAAAGAGTTACAACCTTCTATGAGTGTTTAAATAAGTGAAGTACTGAGTAATAACTCCGTACTGAGACAAACTTTGGTGCACTTGCTGTTCACAATTCGCCAGCAATTGTGTCAAGAAAGTTCGTGATATTAAACTTGTCAGAACTCTATTACACCGCTGCCCAGATGACAACTTCACAATTACGCAATCAATACAAGAATATGAAATCTTCTTTCTTGTA
Organism: Glossina fuscipes; assembly: GCF_014805625.2. Classification (NCBI taxonomy): domain Eukaryota; kingdom Metazoa; phylum Arthropoda; class Insecta; order Diptera; family Glossinidae; genus Glossina; species Glossina fuscipes. Next base: position 78,807 of record NW_023998450.1, on the reverse strand, counting down.
CAACAAAGACGCCCTGCTTGGCATCAAGCCAAGCAACAAAAACCGACTGGTGAATTAAAGCGCATTACATGTGCGCACAGTCGGTTAAAACTATCTGACAACACCATCTGGATGCATCAGCCTTGACGAGCTTCCAGAATGCTTTCACATGAGAAGGGTGCCCAAGCTCTTAAGAGTAAGCTTGTTGTATTTACCACAATATAAAAATTAACTCAATTACCTGAGGTTTTATTTAAATAATCCTTTATTAAATCTCTTACATTAACAGTAGTATTTTGTGGGCCAAAAAGACGCGGCATGGTGATAAAAAAAGAAATGATGAAACGTTTGTTTGTGTTTGAAAAAGACCGACTAATTCAGGTCCGCATTTATATATGCCATAAAACACCATAACTTACAATTTGTTCCCACATAAAGACACTATTTTGACTCTATTGGGAACGTCTATGTGAAGAACAGTTAAAAAATTTTTCCATCCGGTCCAAATTGCCTATTCAGCCATTTTTCCCGCAAAATTTTAAAAATTGCAATTTTTTTTCATATAATGAGTTGTTCAAGACAAGGCATTTCATAGGGTGCGGCCATAAAAATGGTGCCATCCAATTCGGTATACCACATTTCGTCAAAATATCTGAAGCCCGTATATTGAAAGGAACATAGAAAATGTTCATAGAAAAATGTTGGTCAAACAAGTTTATATTAATTCACAAAATGATTCTGAATCAATCGGCATAATAAAAGGTGAATCTATCTTATGTCTTTCTGGATGTTACATACATCCGCCTGAATATAGCATAACCTGTAATACAAGCAGTATGGGCTATAAAAAGGCAAAGGACAAAAATACGTACCCACCTACTGAAATTTGAATACGTACATACATATATTAAGAGCATAACAGCTTCAAAAATTCAAGTTATTCATTTACGCAAAACCAGGAGAACGTACGCGTTTAGTGAATAAATTTTGATAACATTTATCTTTTTTGTTTCCATTTTTTATTCCTTTCTTCTTCAGAGCAAATAAATAAAAACAAACCAACTTTGAAAATATGTTCATAAACTGACATATTTCATTGCTTTAATCGGTATCACTTTAAAATTAAAGGCACATTTTTATTTCAACAAAAATTGGTACGACTCTTATTATGTTTCAACAATTCGATATTTTTGTCTGCTGTAAGGCACATTTTGCAACATTCGTTTCTCACGTACACATCTAAGTGAACATTATTTTCTGCTGGTCGAACCCGCTTTGGATCCGTCTTGTGTGTTCGCTTTAACATTGAGCGCAAGTTTCTAGCAGAGCGTCTTAAAGGTCTTGCCAACGTTTTTGAAGGCAAAGCCTATTAAGGTATTGGAAGGATAAAGGGCCATAAGGGGCTTAAATCGATTTAGAAAATGATTCTCAATCAATGGGTAGAATAAATGGTGGGTGGTTCGCCTTAGCTTAATATATGGCAATAGTTACGTGATACGTATTGTTTACGATTATCAAACGCATTAGCAATGTTTGAAAATTGTGTGAGCTAGAGGAAGAATTTTAAAACGTGTATTCACTTGTCAAAAAAAACAATTTTTTTTAAAATCTTTTTAATTATTGAAACATGGACTTAAGTAAAGATAATATAGATGAAGAAATTTACTTAGACGGCCCGAATGATTGTAATATCAATAAAACATTGGTAATTCAAAAAGATATCGCTTTAAAAAAAATTGTGGGTCGATACAAAGATGAAATAATGTCCTTAGTGGATTCCCGGCCTTATGCGCAACGACAAACGACAATAACCAATTTTGACAATTTGACAAGCTCGCAATAATTTACGTCTTGCCATGAATTGTTGTCGCGGTCTGCTGAGTTATCGACAAGTGGAAATGAATTTCATATCACTGATGAAGAGTTAATCGAATGTTGTAATAAAGCGAAAGTTACGATGAAAGAAGTAAACAGCATAGACGCTCCAGAAGGAGCTCATGATGACAACAAAGAGAAAACAGTTGTAGATATAATATTTGAGGACTTTTCTACAATGCCTTTTAACAGTCCTACAACATCGCCTGAAAGTAAGTTAAGGAATTTGGAGCGGTCCCCTTTATTTATATTACGGGAGAAACCGAAACGTAATTATAGCCGTGAATTTAGAGAAAAGGCAAAATTGGCTTTTTTATACGATTCTACGCCAGAAGCAGAAAGGAAGCGGCTCTTTATACGCTTCTTTTAACAAGTCTAACTTTGTACATTTTTCTTAGGAAAAGCTTCAGATCGTTGTTACGACGATATCGAGAAAGACGACACGTACAACATAAATGAAAGGAAGTTGTTCTTAAAATTTATGAAGAGACAACATTTAAGTTAATTTAAGTTAATCCAAAATTTCTAGCTTTGGTGCCAGCCGATCAGTTTAAAACTGAGATAAGTAAAAATTATGATTGGAATGAACATGACGATGACATTTTTGCTTCCAAAAGCACTCAAGAAATCCTACATCCAGACGTGAAGATCAATAATTTTCCCCATATGTCTAAGTTGCCAGTAAATAAGCAGATTACTCAGGGTATGGCATTGATATTTCTCACATTTTGTTATGCTTATTATTTTGATTGGCTTTAAAGGTAACCAAAGAGACAAAGTTAGTGGGTACTCCAAGAACTTGGTGCTGAGAGAAACTAATGTTGCATTAGGACTTCGAAAAGCTAGCGGAGAACGGCCAGAGTTGAGTGTAGGTAAAAACGTAGTTGGCCTGAATGAAATTTTTATTGAAAAGGAATGGGAAGAAGTGAAAAGTTACGTGAGTCGAGATGAAGTGGGCAAGGTGAATAATCCCGGAAGTTCGCTTATTTTTGCGAGTTTTCAAACAGCGAATGGTAAAAAAATCTCCATATCAAAAGTAGAGCCAAATTTGCAGGAAACGAATTATGAAACTGAACTTAAAGAAATAAAAGCTCGGATGTCGTTTAAAAGTATGGAGTCCAAGTATGGAAAAACTGCAAACAGCAGTGCGCAAATAGCCAACAAAACAGGCTTTCAAGCGATGTGCGAAGAAGGCAAAGAAATATTTAAGCATTCTACACGAGTAAATGGAGTTTTTCTTGAAAATGGAATAGAAAGAATGGAAAATAAAGTTACCTTTAAAAAACATCAAGATAATGTTGCTAAGGTCATTAATCGGGGAAGTTCCCTTGTTTCTGTAGGTTTTCAAACAGCGAGTAGTAAAAAGAACCCATATTGGAAAAAGAAAAAGACAATGAACCTGGAATAAGCGTCTATGTTTATTTACACTTCTCAATAATTGAACATGTATTTGTATAAAAATTGCTTACATCTGAGAGTAAACGTATAAAAATCTGTAGGTAAGCGTCTATGATTCACTTACCTATATAGAGAAACACTTTTAAAATGATTCCGGGTACTTTTTCAAAAGGGCATACGTTATAGCGGTTGTAAACAAAACAGGCTAAAAACAGAGCAATTTTAATTTTCAACTTTAATGTCATTGCGGCTAAATGATGATAATTCGCTAAAATTAGATGATTGTGCGTAATTTGATATTTTGCATGTTTTTGGAATGCTTTAGGCAATTGCCCTTCGCCGAAAGTATATGTAGCTGGCATGAGCAGTTGCTACACGTTTAGTCGAAAAGCCCGGTAACAATAACGAAAAGGCAATGAAATCATATACGAGCACGGTTAGTGGCTTACAGGCATAAAAATAGCAAACAACCAACTCATGACTAACTGACGGCATCGACTGACCTCATACAATATACATAAATACCAATGTTTTCCTTTTCTATGCAAAGGTGAGTGAGTAAAATTGTATTTGCTATGTACGCATATGAAGCAAAAAGCAAAGGAAAACGAAAAAAAAGAACATACTAGAAAAACAATACCTGTACTAACCAAGATGGATGCTTATTTTCTGGGTAAAGGCAGCGTAACACAACAACAGTTACACTAATAACGGCTTGAGCAATTTCAGCTGCTTTCAAAACTACAAACAACAAATTTTCGCTAACTGCTCACAAACTGTATACCTGAATATTCTCTGCTTAAAAAAAAAAAAAGAGAAAAAATTAAACCAGACAACTGATATTGTTGGCAGCATGCTTTTAGGCATACATTCAGAGCAAAAGGTATCACAACACATAAGTACGGCAGTGACGCCTATGACCACCAATTAACGCATGTTGCCTGTAACACGATAAAAACATAATGTGTTGCCCCCTGCTACTTGCTTTTACGCACATACACACAGAAATGAACACGCAGAACTTATATAGGTGCCATGTACAGCCAAATGGTATCAAGTTTTAAATTTCATTAAATTTCCGTAAATTTATGGGTTCTTTTTTACCTTTCGCTTACTTACCGCACACATGACAAACGAACTCATCCCGAATATTAAATAGTTGATAAAAACTTAAATATTTGGTGAGAATGATTTAAAATGAATCGCCTTTTTATCAATATTATTGTTATTCATTGTAATAACTTTGTACGCATGTGCTTGCATCTGTTGGTTATGCGGAAAATTATGCTAGACAACAAATAAGTAGTGCAGGGCTAACATAACATGTGTGCGCGTACGTATATCCACCTGCAGAATGTAGCCAATCAAAGTAAAAATTTACATTTGACTTTCATGCTTATTTCTCATACATTTGCCTACTCTATAGCGTACCATGTCTGTCAACTTTTTTTCTTTTTAGCTCTCGCGCTCTTTCTCTTACTTAAACGTAAACGTAGAACATGTAGTAAATCAATTATGTCCACTGTTATTATTGAAAATATTCATTATTATTATTTTTATTGTAATTTTTTTGTAGTTTGTTTAAATGTATGTAGTATATACGCGTACATATATATATATATTTTTAATTTGTTTGCAAATATATATCCTTCTTAGTCTTGCTGTATATACGTAAGGATTTAACAGCTTTTTAAATGAAATTCATTCCATTAATTAACACCCGCTTATCCACCAGCCACCAATGCACCAGACATGGAGCTATAACTAATTGCATACACGCGGACGTGCACATGAGCATTTAATAATGAAATATTTAACAGGATTATGGATTTGTTATGAAAAGAATTTCTTTAAATCGTTTAAGCAGCTCTTATAAATACACGATTATCTGTTTGCTTTTTTTTTAAGGAAGAATTATGCAAAACTTACCTGTTTTATTAAATGTCTTCGATATCGACCTATATCGACCACCGAAGAATATACTCTTCAGAAACCCTACAAAGTATATAGGCTTGACAGGCATCAAAAACTAAATCCCTTTAAGCATGTCCGGCCCTGCGTTTCTTGGTTTTTATTTTTAGTTATGAGACCCACGGTCAGACGGAATGACAACACCTTCCTCATTTTCTCTTTAAAACCTATAGTTGCCAGCTCGTGCCTGACATGACGAGTCATCTGCTCACTTACCGCAGTTTACTAACTGCGCGATGACGGATGCTTTTTTTCTTGAGTTTTGCAGTAATCTCTGCAATGCTGGTGTTAGGCTTATCTGCAAATTCTCTAGAGAGCTAAGATAGATAATACAATTCGCTTCGTCCACTCACTCTCAATATTGCTTTGTAAAAAATTACACGTAAGCAGCCATGAAGGCACCATATAAATCAAATTTACATTAGGAAAATATCTTAAACGCTTAAATTCGTGATTCAAAATTCCGAGAACTGATGATTTGCAGTTCTGTTTTTTTTTTTTGTGTTTCTTTTATCGATAAGCACACACACATACATTTAATATATGTTCAGATGAATTTGGTTTTATAAGTGATGTTCAAACATACATATACTCGTATATTAATTTGCATAAAAATACTTACTTACCCGTATGCGGTTTAATTTTTATGTGGATAAACGGTACGTGTAGTCAAAGGCGAAGATCTTTTCAGCACTGCTACTACGTGTATATATAACCCGTCACAACCATCTTCCTAACAATTAGTATACGGATAATTGCTATGAATTTTTTTCTTTCGTTTTGGTTTCTCTTTATTGGGCTTTTCTTTTATTATTGTTGGTTTTAATGACACATTGAACAGTATTTTCTTTTATTATGAATCAATGAATGGGTGTTGATTTTTTTCGCATTTGTTTTCCTTTCGCTATTTTCTGTTCTCTCTTGCAATGGTATCCGCTGGCGATGTATACGGTCTAGCGTGTGTAAAAAGAATGCATCTGTATAACCCACAACGCAAGCAAGAAATATATATTAATTTCAGCATTTCGTTCGTAACCTGGAGCAGAATAAAAAATGATTAAAAAAGAACTAAACTTTGGCACAAACTTGATCTGTAAAGGTATAGTTAAATTTGTGGTTCCAAAAATGTCTACAAAATGTTTGATATAATTAAACCCATTATTGTTCTAATGCAGTGTGTCGTTTATCTTAAATAAAAGGTATCCAAAATTCTAATGATTCCAGACACCTGTTTTTTATTTGCGTGCGTTTTTATTTCCCATTTCCATAGTATATTTAAGAATTCTGAGCTTCATTAATATTCAACAGCTTTTTCATTTCAGGAGTATTTTTCCATTTTCTACTTTCTTTCAGTTTCCTTTGTTTGAACTCTATTTAGATGTGTTAGTTAAGCATTAGATTTGTAACACTCAAACCTATTTTTTAGCAACTAGGGCGAAGATTTTCAATTATCCGTCTTTAAGAAGCCTAGATGGTAGATTAGAGAGATGACAGAGCAAATCCGTAATGAACAAAAGAAATCCTTATAGCAAAGCAGAGAAATGTATAAATATAGTCACTCTTCACATACCAACACAATGATCTTGCGTTCATTCGAAAAAAATTGCGAGCAAAACAAGAAATAAAATCATACTCATTTTGGTGAAAAAATACGACGTTTAAAGGACTAAACTTTTCACCATAAAATTTTGAACTCCACCATTAAAAACGAAGGTAAAGATTGTTGAAGAATATATCCAAAGATACTTCAAGAAGTGCGGTTATTGAAAAATTATTATCCGTGACATTATAAATAATACCCGGGCCAATTTTAGCTAAAATTTTTGGATATTCAGTTAAGTAAACATCTATTAAAATCTGATCAAAGCTTACTATGTATACCTAAGGCTTGAATCGTTCTCCAAAGAATTGAATTCACTCATCATTACTAATATTTTGATTAGTTAAAACAACAACATACAGAATGGTATGAACCCGTTGAGTTGCAAAACAGCTACATCTACAGCCAATTTGTCATGTTAAGATGGTTTATGGTAACAATTTGCTCGGACGTAAGAACAATATCGATCGATCGATTATCTTCAAACTGAACCTATCTCCACGTTTTCATGCTCGATATTACCTAAAAGTAAGCCTTACTTTACTAAATAAGGGTTTATTTTAGCGTAAATACTAATACTACCCTTGTCTAACGCTCTATCCATATGCGAACATAACCTGAATAGCTGACATAATGAGTTAGCAAGGCAGTGAGAATAATAGTAGTGCTCTTAATGGTCGCTACACTACTAAGGCTCATAAAAATATCTATGCTATCTATAGACATACGCTCAAAAATTTTTTGAGCGCTTAAAAACCTAAGTTTCCAAGTCCCATCTGCTCCCAGTCAAGCAACAATCATCTCAAAAAAAGTAGGTGAGGTAATCCTCACCACGTTGACAACTGGGTGAGTTAAAAACACATGCCATTTCCTTACACGTAACTCTGATTATGCGTTTCATTTCAAACACACTTTTTCAGGGAACACTCTGCTGTGAGAACTATTTATCAAAGGACTTCTGATAACAAAATGATACGCTTTAACGAACATTTTTATAAAACAAGCTAAGGTTTTCCATCCATTCTGATTATCATTTTCGCTCTTGAAGAAAATCCCGAAGTAATAAACTGCAGACTCATCACTATACGTATAACACTTAGGAGCACTTGAAGTAGACCCAGGACAGATCGATTCTGTTCGTCTAATGTGTGTCCACTAATTTTTAAATTAAACCTAGAGGTCGCAATGTTTAAGGTATTTTGACGAAATTTGGTCACCTTTTCGCCTAACGATAAACGCTGCTGAAAATGGGCTGAAGCGAACAACTTTTACGACTATTTCCCAATTGATTCCCTATTTGAAAAAAATGTTTCTTAATGTTTCGCGAGAAAAGGTAGTACTTTAAATAAATGTGGAAAGTTCAGATTGGGCCATGTTTTGATTTCTCTCACAAACACAGCTTATTACAACAACTATCGCTTTGCCTTACAATAAGTTCAAATTTCTACAAGTTTTATGATAAAAAAAAATCTATTTGGTACATCAATTTTCTACGACATATTTGAACAAGATAGGTCCATTTATGGCCCGTTCCCGTATAAGCGCCATGTAAGGGGAAAGTAGGCATTTACATGGTAATAAGTGTATGTTTTATGGCATAGGCAGGTGAGAAGTAAAAACTACGTGACAAAAAAATAAATACATATTTCAAATTTTGGCTACAACGATTTAATTTTCATGTTTTATGACGCAAACAAGAAAAGTATTGCATTAGGCAAAGAGCTGTTGGGTTTGAGCGTCACAACGTTTCCTAAAATATTTTTATTTTACTTTTTTTTTTAATTAAATGATGGCCTAACGCTATGCCTTTAGCTGGCGTACACTATATATTTTGTCCGATTTATGCTACCTGTGACTTTGCATAACTCGATAGAGATTAACAACTAATGCTGAATACCTAAGGTCCCAATACGAATAGTACTGTTAAGAACAGTGGACCGAACAAATATTTTCGAAGAACAATTGCATAATACGGGATCAATGCGATATATTGTATATGTTTTAAAGAAGCCACTTCTTCTTCTTGAAAAACTTTTTCCCGCGCATATTTTAAAATATAAGTAAACCATAATTGAAGATATATAGATCTAGGTCTAGATCTCCACGTTTAGCAAAGAAACTTTGCAATTTTTGATTAGAAAAACAATCTTCTATTCTGTGTGGCTGTCTGCCCATCCATCTGCCTTGTTTCCTTGTGTTCATTTTATAGCGCGCAAATTTTGAGATATTTTTGATGAAATTGAAAATCGTCCGGATTGGAACCCTTTCCATATATAACTCTAATTTGCAAAGTACTGTGCTAATGAGATCCTTTAGGGTATTTGATTGTCGATCATTTTTTGCTACAATGCTTCTGCTTCTTTTATTTCTATCATATTTTCATAAGTGAAGAAACTTTGATGTCGTCCTAACCTT
>NW_023998450.1:39171-69169 GCF_014805625.2 Glossina fuscipes | reverse complement strand
TCTTAGAAAAATAAAATGAACATAAGTTGAATTAATTTTCACAGTCCAGGCATTTGACAAATCTATGATAGGGTGTCAAAAAGTCGTTTTAAATTAACTGAAAATCCGTTATTATTATTTCTTTTAATTATTTTGATGATTTCTCATAAATTTTTTTAATGTAAACGTTTCTTAAGGCTTTTAACACGTTTCTAATTGCAAACTAATTTGTATGCAGATTACTTTCCTCTATTTCTTTTCCTTTTCCCTTCGCTCTTTTTTTATTATTAATTCTAACAAACAATTTAGAAGATTTCACAGTATATGTATGCACATAGATTAATATTTTCAATATTAGAGAAATGATGACCCATTACTTTAAAATATTAGCAAAGGTCTTAGAGGAGAAAGATATTCATGTTGGAAATAAATGATGATTTTATTGTTATGGCATAAAATTTTATTAATTTATCTTTCGAATGGAGGAAAACAAAGATATAAAGCAAATGAAATATAATGGAATCGCATATTCATTCAAAACATATACAACGTAACGTTTAGAATGAACGAACAAACGGATATGGCAGATAATGAATGTCAATTTGCAAATATTTGCATTTTTACAATGAAATTGAATTTGCTTTTAACAAACAGCATGACAAGCTTCGCAACCATCAGCTGATTAGCACCACCAAACGAATATATATTTGTATATACGTACACCCATGTATAATACATTTGCACACATGTGTCTATTTAAGCATTTTTTATTACCAGCTTTTCTATTTTATTCGATTCCCAGGGTAAACGAATCTAAAACAAAGCAAACAAAAAATTACATTCGACTTGCAACGAATCTTTCAATGCCCATCAAAGAACAGAATAAGGGTGCGGCAAACATAACGCACTAGACAAATGTAAACCTGCTGTTTCGTAAATGAACATTACAGCTTGCTGCCTTTTATGCATAATGTACTCAAAAGCGTACATAAAGCGCAATGTAACATAACATATCTGCAGAACATAGATAGATATATATGCCCAAATTGAAAGTAGTAAAAGTTACTTATATGCGCGTTGGTCATGTATCGCTTTGTTGGACGAAGGAAACTGCAATTCGAAATTGGATCATTTTGAAGACCAAGAATCACAATCTATATATTACTTGCAATGGAATTGAAGTGTCCTTCTCAATTATTTTTTTTATTCATACGTATTTCAAACATACACACCGTTATGACTGCACACAAACTAAAATGTATTCATCAAGATCCACGGTATGTACGAATTTTAATTAAGTTAATAAATGCGGTTCACCTTCTTCTTTACGAACTTACAAAAAAGTTTGCTCCAGTTGCAGAAAGAATGCTATACTCGCAGAAGTCCTTACAGATGTATTGATTTCGATGCGATTCCTTTCTCTACAAGTTACTTATATTCATTAAATCAGGGCTTTAATCGATGCAGACTGACATTTGACGACATTAAGCCAGGCTCAAAATTCATTTACCAGTCATTTTGGGAAATTTACGGAAGCGCGTTTTTTTTTTTAATTCGAAAATTTATATGATTTTTGGCTTAATATTTCTGCGCATTGCCTGGAATTAGCAAAACGGAGCGTCACTTTTTAATGATTGGCAAAATCAGTGCCACAATACCTAAGCTTATAACAATTTCTGAGACTACCTCTGTACTAGACGTTTTTCCCTATATATTAAAGCCCTGCACTACACACGAATGCCTTCAGCCGTATAACGACATAACGCATATGAACAACAGATTGTAAAATACTAGAACACTATAATAACGTCCAATGTGGATATTTTAAAATTCTTTCATTTATGACTAAATTCTCTGGTTATTTCGGAACCAGTCACCTATTTTGACTGTTACATTAGCAACGAAAGCAGTGAGAGTAATGAGAGAGCCTCTGGCAGAAATCAGCGGACATGTCTCTTTATTCAACTGTAGATCAGAATATTTTAATTTGAGAGCACGTGCCTATTTATTGTTGATCTCACCGGGAATGGTGTTTCTTATTAAGAGACTGTATGTGACAGCATTATTATGCTTATGCCATTTATGGTCATTGCCAGAAAGCCGTGTTCATCTTCTTTGCAAATATCGAAAATATTTGCAACGTTTTATCATCTACTTTTTATCCAAGCTATTCGTCCTTAAATTATTTTGAATTATTCGGCTTTCAGAAGAAATTTTTAACATATTTCAACTTAGCCAACCCTCCCTGAAGGACTTCACATAACTATATAAACTATAAAACGATGTAAACTACAATGCACTTAAACAAGGTTATTAAAAATTTTAGCAGAACGAAGCAAGGGTAAGTTGGACGTCGGTTTGCTTGTAAAATCCAGACAAAAAAGGTAATCGATTCCGTATAAACTCTCTCTTTCAAAAGTATTTCTTTCTCCAGAGTTAAAAATTGGAAGATTTCTCGAATAGCGTCGTGACGCAGAATGCAAAATGCCGATTCGATCCTGAAAAGGAAGGCAAGCATCGTTATGGTATGTCAGCGATCAAGTACATATCTAAGTCCGGAAAGATCATAGGTGCGTGATATATTATGAGTTTCTCAAAGGAAATTTAAACTATCACTGACCTATGCAATTAAGGCGAATATTAAAGCAAAAACTACCGGAATATATCGTCTTGTTGCATATCACATCACATCACATCACATCACATCATCCTATCATGACAATTTTCTGATTTGGGATGTGCCATTGGATAAAACTAATATATGCAGCAAATGCACATATACTTGCATGGACACTAAAGAGTTTACCTAAAAGTGTTAGGTCTGCGTAACGTATAAAAGTATATCGTTAACAATTTTTGTTTCAATTTTTTCCAGCTTTTCAATCTTTTCTGCACATTTTTTTGGTTAAGACAAAGTTTTGTGCGGTTAGCAGGGTGGGTTGTTTAACTGGAGAATTATTGGATTGATTGCAATGCGTTAAAGCCCACAAGCAATACATACACACTTTCACTTACTGTTAGACAATCAATATATTTATACATTTATGCTTATAACTGAAAAACAACTATTTATCTAGAATTGAAATGCAAGTGTTGTTGGAATTAAACCTTTCGTTTTGAGGTCGACAGAGGATCCGGAGAAAACGAGATTAAAAATAAAAAAACAAATCAAATAAAAATTGTTTAAAAGTCAAAAGATGATTTTAATCAAAATTGTTTACAAAACTTGGTAAATAATTGCAAATATATGCACATACCAGCGCACACGTACACATATCGGAATATAAACACAAGTGAAATTTAGAGCATCAATGCAAACAGCAGACATACATCACTTTTTCCTGAAAACTAGTTTAAGGTTAAAATCGAAAAAATCAATTAAATATTTTATGCTGAAAGAAAAAAATTTTTTTTTAATTTTCGTAACGCTAGTACTGGAAAACGTAAGCTATGATATTGAAACAAATACGAGAATGGGTGAACTGAGCCTTAGATAACCATTACAAAAATTTTTTTTAGTTACGGGCGGACCAGCTCACCTTGGAATTATATTTGTTAGATAGATAATTGTTATGGATTGGATTTGCCTAAAAGAAATGTTCTAAAATTTTTAACATTTTTCAGTCATTGCACAACCATGCGTCTTCGCTAAATTATATTTCACTGCGGAGTGGAGAAAAATCCAGAAAATTTGTATAGAAATTTAATAATACTTCAACTCATACATGTGCAGGACACACTACGTCTTATACTACGATCGCAAAAACATATTAGAGACTTTATTGTCACTAACTATCACACATTTCGTATGTGTTGTCGCTGAAATAATGCAGCGCATAGAATATGTTACGATGTAGTTTTTCGTTCTGTATAATCACTGCGCCCATTTTTGATATATTTTCAAGAACATTGACATTTCTCAGAGAAATCTTATTTCGTGGCGTTGCCATGGCTGCGTCATACATCGTGTAATGATCATATACCTTGTCCCCAAAAACAAGCAATTATTTATAAAAAAATCGAAAGACTGCAGTTAGGATAAGCCAACTACATCTCACATTACTGTGCACTTACATCTATATGTCGGATCAATATTTTGTGCTACTTTTCGGTACGGAATAATAAAAATAAGCCCTCTTTGTCATTAATGTTGAGCGTGACACTTTTTAATACCTGAAAAAAAGTGCAACACAACGTACCAAACTAAACATTGCTTTGTTTTGAAGCTTAGACATTGTTAGTATTAGGACTATCTTTAACTTTTAGAGGCGTTAAATCGCACGACCACGGCGGCCTGAACAGCGAGCTAGTTTCCTAATTAACAAACGATAAATACCCTTATGTACTTGTTTTTTAATGAATTCTAAACGTCTATAACGACGGGATATTTTCACGTCTGGAATCGCACAAAATATATATTGAACTTGAAAAGACGTCACTCTTAATGAAAGACTTACTTTTTGCAAGAATATTCTTTTAATACGCCAAAGCTTTTGTCGAGAAATGTTGAAAACGACAGATGTGAGCAATGGTCGCAAAAAATTTCAGCCGTGAAAAAGGAAAATTTCACTGTACTAATTATCGTCAAAATATCTCAAATATTGCTCCTTACAAATTCAGCGCAAAGAGAAGAATAGGCATCAGACAGGCGTAGAGATACACATGCAGATTAAAATCACTTTCTGAATCGAGATGGATACTCAACCGATTGTTATTATAAGATATGAGTCCATTTCAATTCGTTGCGGCTTTTACGTATGTCCGCAAAAATATCATATGCTATAGCCACAGTTGTTGTGGCATACAGTTAGTACGCGACTAACACTAAGATATATGTTTGCATAGAGAGAGAGCGGTTCAAAGAGATTTGCTTAGACAAAGTTTTAAGCTTGCATTTTTGTGACTTCAAACGCGAAATATAAGGATAGGTGGATATCGCTAAAGTGACGCTGCTCACACTAACCAAGAATTTCTTTTTTGACAAATTTTGGCAAATGCCTCCTGTAACAAGCATAAATGTAAAAAAATTTTTCTCTTCGCCCTAAAAGTTTTCTGAATATATTAGGTTAATTATATACTGATATTGATGTGACTCCTTTGTTGGTAGTAGTCAATTTTCAAAATTCTTATAGACCACAACAATGGTATCCCTGCTCTAGCATGACAAGCAATAAAATGCCCCAATGACAAATCAATCACATTCTAATGTAGACAGTGTAAAAGTTGTGCGTTTAAACTGACTGGGTAATCATATCAATCTAGACAATCGAAATTGCCTGCAGTATACTTCCCTTTAAAGTGGCAAATTGGCGTGAAATTGCAAGCAAAGTAATTCGTAAGCAAACGTCATACGATTGTAAGAAGAACTTCTTCGTTGCGAACAGCAATTGGTAGGAGAGACTGAAAAAATTTATAAAACGATTATCTTCAACTATATGCGTTGTAGTAGCGATTTTTCACGAAAAATTTTTAAGGCCACAGGGAAAGTCTGGCAGCGTTAGAGTATGAAGAGCGAGGTTTATGTGGAATGTTTTTTACAACCATTTTTTAAAGCCTTCTTATCATTCATTGTAAAACGGAGCATAAAAACTATAACAAAAAATATAGTGCGATGCGAAAGAACTTTATGGTTTCATATAACACGTTGGACAATAAATATATGTTTAAACTGGACATGTAAGAGCTTAGTGCTCATCTATCTATCAGGCTATCTCTTGTGGACAGATTTCTGTATGTTTTCTGTATGTTTTCGCATTGTAATTTTTCCAATAATAGAGAAAGGGAAGAAAGGAGAAAGCTTTTACTACAACAGGTTAGAATTTCATTCCGGCAAAAATAACATAAACATGCTTTACTAAAGCTCCGAAAAAAGCTAATTAGTGCCCGTTATCTTTGTGTTAGTAGGTTAGAGAACCATTACC
The DNA here is from genome assembly GCF_014805625.2 of Glossina fuscipes. Classification (NCBI taxonomy): domain Eukaryota; kingdom Metazoa; phylum Arthropoda; class Insecta; order Diptera; family Glossinidae; genus Glossina; species Glossina fuscipes. The sequence continues at coordinate 63,269 of NW_023998450.1, read as the reverse complement.
AAATTAGGAATCGGCAATATTTAACTTTCATCGTCAAATTTTTCAATGCACTTATTTGCGCCTCCTTCAATTAGTAATACGCTTGAACTCTATTGTTTTTAATTTTTGCGGGTGATAGTTAGTCTCCATCTATTTTGATGTTTGTAATGAATAGATCACATCCAGCTTCGCTTTTCATCTAGATTATCCCGCAAAGATTATACTAATAACAAATAAATATTTTAATAACCCAACCAGGAGTGATGGCAAGTGGCAGAAGGACCGAAAGACATAGTTAAAACCGCCCTGCAGCCACATACAAGCTGTAAGTTGTATAATATATTTTATTTATTACGAATGTACTGATGTTACAAAATGAATGAAAACTTTGATGCGCCATCGAAATCCAGGAAGGAAAGCGATTTATATATGCAAATATTTAAAAATAAAAATTTATTTATTCTTTTTTTGCTTTTTTTCATCACATCTCTCTTTCAAATCCCTTATGATTTATGGTCAATACATCTAACATTTCGTTTTCCATATTCTTTTTCCACTTTTTTAACATAATATTTTGTCGCTTCATGTATGACGTATACCAGTAGATGGCGAATAACCTTCGGTGGAGCTTTTGTATTGTTTGGAATTATATCGCATAGTCGTACATATATCGTCGTATATATATATCGTCGTAATAAAAATCACTTAGAAATATTTAATTCCTAGAATGATGTACATTTTCCTGGTCATTTTCTTGTTGCTCCACTTCATACGTGCAACTTATTCACCTTAGTGAAGAAACAAAACCTTTCTGAATGACCAGCCTAGAAATTTGCAAATAAACGAATGGTCTTAGGTTTTGAAAAATTCATACAGAGGATACTAAAGTAGTAAGTATGTGCAATATACGCATGTATGGACGAACGCTTTAAACTTTCTGATGTTGATATTAATTCAAAATTACATTTTGGTAAACTTTGGAAAGCCAAAATTGCACCCAGCGAATAACTTAACTGTATGAAATTCAACGTCAAATAATAATAAAGACAGGGGGTATGAAGAGTCTCGGCTTATGTGATGTATCACTTTTTGCATATTTTTGTACACCCCTTTTTTTTAAGTTGGTATAGAAAAATCTATTTCACATCAGATTAACAGGAAACTTTCTTTTATTTGCTTAGGCATCTATTCGCATCCAAGCATGCACAGGAACATCTGCATAGTGCTATGATTTCATGGAAATGATTTACACGTCACATTAAATAGGAATATTTACGAAACAGAACCTAAACTATAAATATGTGTATTTACCATAAGAGAAGCGAATATGATTTATGATATTGATCGACCCTTATCCGAAAAGTACATTGGAATTTGCTCTGCTATTTCTCTGGCAGCTCTATTTCAATCTACTTTCACTTCGACCGATTGTCTGATATGGTTTAACAAACACTTACGTACAAATTGCAAGCAGAGATGCAGATTGTTTAGAAAGTATGAGCGTAGGGGCCGTGTATTAGCGTAGGGTATACGGCTTACTCGAAAGGAAAAGGCGAGTTCAATTCCTCAAAAGCAAGTATTTTCTGATTGTATACAAATCATAAAAAAAATATTCTTGGCTGACCCAAAGACTTTTTACAGGTTCGTCGACTCTAAGCAGAAAATTAATGTGTGCTCAATATCCTCGAGTCTTAAAATTTGCAGAGACTACAGTGTTCCGCGATTGTGTGGAAAGTCTTCTTACAATACTTACTTGCCAAGCTAAAGCTTACATTCACCATCTACATGATTAGAAAAGGTGCGCTTGACAAGTGCCTGCAATGATTTTATACCTATAACCGTTCGCAGTAACTTAAATAAATTTCTAAACGAGAGTGTGACACCGCATGTTTGCGCGTGTTGTTCAAGCTGCACATTGATAATTGAACGAGCATCTTCAAATGACTTTTAGGCAAGAGGTGTTGTTTTTTCTTTGTAAACTCCAAAGTGCTTCCTTTGATGAATGCTACGCAAGCGACATGACTAAACCTTCAACCTGTATCCACGATATTCGTAGATGATGGGGGACGAAGATGTTTAAATATAAATTCAGCCAAATTTTTTGAAAGTACTATTTCCATCAAGAAATCCTCTTAAAAGTAAAAACAGTCCAAAAAAAAAAGAAAAAAACTTTTCAACAAATACTGATCAAGTGGAAAATTCTTTTGAAAGTGGCGAAAATGCCGCCAAACACTAATAAATTTTATTTAGTTTATCATGAAGGAAGGACGACGACAACCATAATATACACAACCATAAAAACTTAAAAAAAAAAAAAAAAAAAAACAACTACCACCAACAAATTTAATTAGAAAAATTTCTTGTGATTTTTAGCAGCAAAACTACATACATACTTATGCGTACTTACTTCTATACGTATGTGCAGTAGATAGTAGTGTGGAAGGAAAATTGGAAATTAAAACCTCGCGCAGAAAAGGAGTAACCGGATAATAACACTACAACGGCGGACAGGCGGAGAATGCACGATTTCGGATATTAAAACATTCCTCTATGTAGGAAAGAAAACAGGTTTCTTTTAAGTCCTGGTTTATTTTTTCATGCCTTTAAAGAAAAACTTTAACAAAACATTTCATTTTTTTTCTTTATCTATCACAGGGCGCATGTTAGACTTGCCAAAGGTTTGCCACTTATAGAAATATGTATCTGAACGCATAATGTGTTTGCTTTTCAATAACGGCGTCAATTTAGTCGTGTTTCTTATCATCGTGTGCCGTCTCATTTAGCTTATCTACTATATCGAGGAACTTATCGAAGCGGTATCTAAAACAACAAGCTTAATGTTAAATACTCCCTCGAATACCCACGAACGTAAGCATAACTAAATAGGATTTTATGAATTTCGAATTTATTATTATTATTATTATCATTATTATAATTTTAGACTAATAAAATAAATTCTAAGACTAAAAAAAAAAAGACATTGAGCACTAGCAGCACAGTCTATCGGCTCAATTTCGAATTTAAAAATCTGCTTCTTAGTTTAATTCCTATGGTGTAATTGTTCCTGATATGTTGGAAATTCTGGAATGATTTCGCCGTCATTTTGTATTCGTTACATATAATACAAACGCCATAGCTTGGTTGCACGTTTTTATGCATGCGAAAAAATGCAGAGGACGTTTCCTGTATTGTATGCGTATATAACTGATTGGAGTAAACAAACATATCGATTCAGACCTGTCTCTATTTGTGTGTCTAACCAAGCGGCAATTATACGCTCAGGCCAAATATTTACGCTATCTAATCTATAAAATCGCGTAGAATTAGTGAAAAATCCTAAAATTAACAAATTGATCCTTGGAATAATACAGATTATATATTCAATTTACCAAACTCGCGTAGAACGACGGATTATATAGGTGGTTGATTAATCGCTCTAAGCCGAATATATTTTATTATCGTTCTTGTTTATTTCTATATTCTTTGCTTTGTATTTATTTTAATGACAAGATGTGCGCCTTGTCTACGTTTTTTGCTATAGTTAGTAACCATAGCACGCTTTTTCTACGTTGCAAGCACGTATTTCAGTTTTTGGTTAAGCCAGGCAAAGTTTTTACCAAACACAAGCAAAAAAAGAATAAATAAATTTTGCTCAAATTTCCAGAAAACGAGTTAAAATCTGTAGGAATAACTAAAGAAAGTTTCTCACAAGAAGTATACTTTTTTTTTGAATTCACTGCAAAATCTATTTTGATACCCCATTGCTGCCTTAGTTAAACATTGGCGTTGTTTATTATTCGACAATATAACCGGTTTCTAGTTGATCAAGTTATGAAAAAAAAAGCAAGAAACCCATACACTACTACAGCAACTACTTAAAAGCTTAGTCATATAATTACACAAATTTGCCAAAATAAATAAGCTCATACAAGCATTTGTTGTCATCGGGTGAGCAACAACAGCAAATATAGCAAGCAAAAATGTGTAAAAGTCAAACGAACAACACGCAATCAAGCGATAATTACTCTCTACTTAGGACCGGACCCTATGTTGACAAACTCAAACTGTTTCCCCACTCATCCCAAGCAAGTCGATTTTATTAGTTCCTCCAAAGTATCCAGAAATCCATACAAAGCAAAAATATTTCTCAACGTTCTAACCGAATTAACCCTCTTCGAACATTTCTTTCGGGGCATACTGAGTGCAGTAATCATACATACATAGGAAGACCAGTCATAGAAGAATTTTAATTATTAATAGGTCAAAATTAAAGATAGTCGCAAAGGAAGTGATTGTTTTACTACGATATCGCATAAGTAACTCCAACGATGAAAACTGATGTCAAAATTGGATGAATTCCCTGAGAATGTACTCCAATATATGATTTAACGGAATATGGAATATATATATATGTATATATATATATATATATATATAAATAAAATAGGGAATATCAGTTTCTTAACTTGGAATAGGGTTGTAGTAATGAGAACGGGAGGGAAAACGAAGACCATGACTACATTGCAGTATTTAGCTAATCTTGCTAAGTGATACAACATCAAGTTGATAACAAGTTTGTTAGACACTTTTCAAAAGGAAAACATAGTAAGACAGCCGCTAAAACCATTTATTGTTTCACTTGACAAAAGCGCGACGATTTTTCGGATCATCTGGTGTGTAAAAAAAAAATAAATAATACTCTTGATCTTGTTTGAGGGTTGCACTAAAATATGATTAAATTTCGCATTTCTCAAGACTGCAATTTATTTAAATATAATTTAAACTCATTAAATCAGTGTCTATCAAGCAGGCAGCAAGAAGGCAAATTCTCTGCTCCCTGAAGGAATTTCGTAAAGGCTTTATAATAATATGTAACGAAAATTTCTAGCCTTGCTTTAATATCATTTTTGCTGTTTTTATAAAAATAATGACCAATTTTTTTTGTTATCTGTTCAAGTAGTTGTTGTGATTATTGTTGCCTTTACTGCCTGCTATAGATGTTCAAGAGATGTTTTGAGAAGCCAACCATGAAATTGACTAAAGTATCTATCACTTTGGGAAACAAACACAACAACAACAATTACTGGCAGAACTCTATAACGGTACAATATGTTATATGTTTTTAACACTGAATGAATATGCATTTTTTCTTTTTTGCAAATACAACACAGATAACACTGTAGGGAATTTTTATAATACTTGTATTTTTTTATTCTATTTTTCTTTTTTTTTTTTTTTGTGTTTTATCTCAACTCTGTGTAAACCGAAATGCTAGCTTAGCCTTATGTACATGCGAAGTTGTAGATTTTATCACAAGCACAAGTCTTCATACATTGTTACGAGTGATGAAGGGTATGTAAAATATGTGTATGTATATATGCATGCGTTTTATATGTGTCGGTAAACACTTTAAAGTAATGAACAACTTCTCTACGCTTGGTATTATATTTTAGTTTAGTTTAGGGTCAGCTGTTATGGTAAATGTCGCTATACTTGTTATTGTGCAGTATATGTTCATAAATTTAAAAGTTCTCTTCAACCATTTGCCTAGGTTTTGCGGTTCTTTTTTCCTTCATTCTTGCTATGTAACCTTTGTCTGGAAAATTATTTTCAGTAACGCAACCAAAAAAAATTTTTCTCCCAGCCAATGACTTAAATGCTTGCCTATATGCATATCAAATAAGTGTCAATAGACAATTTGTGCGTTATGACAGAGTATTAAGAAACACGCTTTGCTGACAAAGCCTTAAATATAACCAGATTTCACCAACGTAACATTTAGTAATACATAGAATGTAAAGGAAGTATAAAATAATAATTAGTTGATTTAAGTAAATACTTGAATTTTTCCTACAACAATAGAAAAGATATTATCATCACGACGAGCAAACAAGTCTGCATCGGTTTCGCTTTGTGTTCTATATTTCAATATTAGTCAATCTAGAGGCAATTCTGCTAATGGCGGATATATTAGCGCGTAGCTTAAAAGAGTTGCTTTCTCAATTTATGAGAGAACACATCTTCTGCGGTCGTTCATGTAACTAGTGACAGTAAGTCAAACATTCGGCCATTGGGAAGAACTCTTTAAGATAATGTCTTTGTGTCTGCGCTCTATGTTCGAAGCGCGCTTGCAACAGTCATTTTGTACCTTTGATATTAAATCTCACCATCGGGTGACGGATTTCCAACAAGAAAGTTAAAATCTATAGAGGTTTCTTAAAGTTTGTCAAAAATGTCAGCCCATGTCTCAACTTTTACCTGCAAAATTGGACCAGTATCCTTGGTGTACACGTTTTTAAAGGGCAAACAAAGTTTCATTCTCATCTCTACGGTTTGAGAGCGGTTGCGAAGCCAAACTTGTGATAGTACAGTCATAGGTAATATTAAGTAAGCCAGTTTACCACTTGTATTGCCCTTTATTTTTTATTTTCCCTTGGGCTAGCGGAATCGGCACCAACTGGCGTATCAACGACATCGAAATTGGTTGGAAATGTATCATATGTATTTTCATTGTCATTTTGAAAATATGAAAAATTTCCATGACATAGTACCGTCGCAGTGCAAAACCTTTCATATATTTTATGACAGTATTTTGTCATTTGACCAAATATTAACTTTTACCACACTCTCAACAACATTTATCTTCGTTTATGATGATATAACAGTAAGAAGTTATGGTATACGTTTTCTACTCTCTGCTTTATGTGGCAAAATCTCATCCTAGCATAACCAACTAGAAAGAATTGCAGCATTGTAGGTATGTAATAAAAATAAGTTTGAACTTCTATATAGAATATATGTGCAAAGTTGGTTGTGTATACGTTTATATATGGGCGTTAATATATGTACAACTATACCGCCAATTTAGCAATTTGTATATGTCATACGCACACTTATATGGTAGCATTACCAATACTTCATAGGGTAGTGGTAGAGTTGATATATATTTGCAGGGATGCATATGTTAACACATATATGTTGGTGGCCAAGTATTCGTGTTCTTGTTCTAGTAACAATTTAACAAAAGTTGAAGAATATTTTTGTATATATTCATTCGTTCCGAAGTATATGCATCTGCCTTTCTTTTTTGGAGCCTTTCCCTTCTCTCCCTATGTCTTGCCACTTCGTATGCATTTAAATTTTTGCCGTTGTTTAGAATCGAAACTTTTACTGTTGCTTCAATTTCCATTTTTATATTCAACCTTCACCGGGTGAAGTAGATTAAGTTTATAACTTAATTTGTCATAATACTGAGTTTAAAAGAAAAATCAAAAAACAATGAAACTTTGTACAGCTTGTGTTGAAAATACTTTAGAACATATGTCGAAGAGCTGAACGAGCCGCTAATTTTTATACACATAAAATTTTAAACTAATTTAATTCAATTCGTCTCCGCGCAATCGGATTTATTTAAAATATTTTCAGTAGAATAAGCTGAAATAGAAAGTTACCAAGGTGGTACGTTTGCAGCACACAATGGATGACAACAAGTGAATAGCGAAACTATTGTGCAAAAAAGCCAAAACATATACTTAAAAAGTAGCTAATAATCCTCCGTGATCGGTGGTCAAAAGTGTAGGGACAACGCCCAAACTACTAACAAATATAATTATCAAAGAAATGTCCTTTGATTAGCAGTAAATAACGCTAGTAATTAAAGGTGTTTTTGACATCCAAATATACGATTATTTATGAAATTTCAAAAAACAGTGTTCTTCTTACATCTAGACAAACAAGAAATTTTTTGCTATGGCAAAATGAACTTTGATTTTGATCATACTAGCAAAATAACCCAGGACACCGCATTTAATGCAATCTTCAATACTAAAGTCCCGAATCGGCTAAATTGGTGCGATGTTAAACTAGGCACAGCTAATTGAACGATTATATCTTGTATAAATATATCAAAAGTGTATGCAAATATAAGAAAATTAGTACCAATTGGCGGAAAGGAACCGATTTCGAAGACTTCCTACTCAATAAAATGTTTTATGTAAAGAACGTAACCTATGATATGAGTTTGTATTCCGATAGACAAGCTATTGCTAGATCATTTGTCTGTGAGTCGACGTTTTCGGAACTATACCTGCTTAAGGGGGGTTTAGAGGCATTATAATATTGTCAAACAATTTGACTGAACTATTTACTCTCCGTCCAATTTTCCAGCGGAAGAGGGATATTCTGAGAGAGGCCACGCCAAGCTGCCTCTTTTTCAAGAAGACTTACTTTCTATATAGTCACCCTACTTCGGCAGTCCATACTACAAGAAGGTAAGCATGAATAGGCTATGATTTTTCTACGCCCGACAGCAGACAACGGCTAGATATGGTTACCGCAAAATCGCTTCAACTAATAATGTGCTGAGCAGGCCTATCCTCGCAGCGGACATGGACATAGTCAATATACACAACTTCGTTCTAGCACCTGTGCCAACCGTCCATATTGAAGCTTAGAGACGTTATTTTCTCTGATCTAATATAATTCCTTGTTGGCATACAAACGGGGTAAATCGATCCCCTAATCAAAAAATATCCTTCTCAAGAACGGAGTGATCTGTAAAAAGTAGCAGAACCGCGAATGTCACGACGTCCCCTTTTTAAACGCATGTGTGTCTACAAATTTAACTTATTATGGGACGCGGCAATTCTAACAACGGACTGTGAAGATGCTGTGAAGATCCAAATGAAAACAACCATTTTTCGTGCTCCAGTTTTGGCTAAAGGCAAGACGCCACAACAAAATAAGCAATGCATTTTTTTTCCAAAATAAAAATAATATCTGCATATGCATTGCTAAACTGTACACATGCACGCTTATAGACTATTGTTTACGAGTATTCATATCTTCGACCATTACATTGTCAAAAGCGCAACTCAAATATTCTAGAGATTTGTATCTGATTTGATTTCTGGTGGGTTATATCCACCGAATAGGCTAGCGCTCGTTCACCCCGCAGAATAGAACAAAGCTCTCCCACGCGGTGTCTTTCTTAGACTTCTTAGAGAGGTGGGGAAAATAGCACGTAACGCTGCAAACTGGAAACACATGTTATCCATTGGGGACAAGTCTTCAGGTAGTTGTGTTTGGTGGAAAGCAAGTGTGAAATGTTTTCTATTCTGTCTTTTGCATAGAAGAATAGGCATGAAAGGATCATAATATGCGTATTCGTTACATCGCTATATCCCTGAGGTTCGACAGCAAAAATTGATTTAAAAGATTGAAATTGTACGAATGGTTTCCTGAAGTGCCTTAAATTTAATCCGATCTGAGGATAACATACGTGGCTTTAGAACCAAAAAGCTTCGATTGACTGAAAAGAAACCAATTCCTTTTTTCTGATTTATATTATTCATACACTTGCTTTATCATTCGATAGTTTAGTTGAAAACTGATAACGATTTGTTAATTAAGAAGCCTGATGTTAGGAAAGAATTTAGCTGAACTGGCGGGTATCTGAGATTCGCTTTAGAGTAAAACTGAATTTCCCTTACTTGTTTTGTTTGTTTTATATTTTCCTCCGTTTGGTGCGTGTTGAATGTGCGAATTTTTGGTTTATTGTTGCTGCCGTTTGAAAAGGCAGCTTTCTGGTAAGAGAGACACTGGAAAAGTTTCATTTGCAAATTGCTGCATTCAGTTCTTCTCGTTAACGGCTATTTTTATTCTTTGACTATGTTTTCCTTTCTCTACCCATTTTTTTATAGGCTAATATTTTCCAATATGTTTACGCGATGTTTAACGTACCTTTGTTTTCATTTTACTCTCATATGTTTTCCTAAGCATTAGAAGAAAAAATAAAAAAAAATGTCTACATATCAACATTACTACAAAAAATTGTTATGTGCACTACTAAAAGTTTTGGAAATAACGAAAAAATCTTGTTGATGTATGCATTCAATTTTTTCTAATTCGTTAAAGTTTATTGGATGTATGTCGGACTTTTCAAAATATTGAATTAAAATAACTGATTGAAAATCTGACCAAATTTTTGCCGCGGGTGTTATCTACACGGATCCCGGACTGAAGCTTCTGACAGAATTGACCATGACCTGCTGATTGTCGTATTACAATTCTCCAATTTTCTTCGTAATAGATAAAATGGATAGAATCATATCTTCGTTACAAATGTTTTAGAGTTTAGTTCCATTCTGCTTGTTGAAACTCTTGTAATGCACACTGTTACTCAAGGCAGCTATTTGGGTCTGATTTATTATCTTTTTTTATAAGTGATCTCTCGTTAAAACATGCACCGCAATATGAAACATTTTCAAAGATGCAGCATTGTGCGAAACGCTTCCAGGGTCTTCGGTAAACTCTCTGCCGTTCGTCATTAGTGTGAAGGCACATGCTGCACTCACTAGAGGACAGTGCAAACTTCCATTGATCCAAAGTCCAATTTACATATTTTCAAGTGAATTGAAGGCGTGCTTATCAATGGACTGGGGTCAATTTCGGGCAACTTGCTAGTCTGTACGCTCTCAAGGCACCGTCGGCTAGCGTTCTTATGACCGTCTGCCGACTGAATTCTTCTTCTGTAACTTCCTGTCACTACGTTGTGTTGTAAAACGTTTTCAGCTATTTCTCCGTCGCCGACTACAGCCACCAGTCTCTTGATGTCGCTGACAAGTCGAACAGCATATCGACCTAAATTTAATTGCCATGCCGCTTGTCTTTAGTTCTGCCGGTCTGGTATCCATTTGCCTGTTCTATAAGAAATTTTTCAAGCTGCGGGTCGCTAGGCAAATGATGTAATTTCTGTCAATGCTTGTCCTTTTGTCACTGCCGAAAATCGCAGTAACGCCGCTACTTGGAACGGACGATTTTGACTGTTTCTGTTGTCTTACTACTGCTGTAATGATGTTGATTTTTCTAATAGAGCTAATGGTGTGTACCTAGCGTTTGCAATCTAAATTTTATTTAATAAATATTTAGATTCAAAGTGAAAATATGGGGTGTGCCATTTCGTTGCTCTCAACGGTGGTATAAATCTCTCTCGTATTAATTACAAACCTACTCTAGCTGAAATCTAATAACTGTGCCTGAAATGAAATTAAATAAATGAAATCAAGAACAGAAATATTTTATATTTATAGTTATTCAATATCCGCCTGAGTGGCCGAGTAGGCAAGAGTCTCGACTAGCAACTTCAATGGTCGTGGGTTCAAATCTCAAGTACGGTAGAGTTTTTAATAAAGCCGAAAGCCTTAGATGCAAGTGCTTTTAAGACTTTTAATCTTAGAATTTATTCTCTGATTAAATTTATAGTAATAATATTAGTTTGGGGAAAAAGAAATCCATTATTTTTTCGATAGATGGCTGCACTGGTAGATTTCTCGTAAAGTATCGATCAAACAATTTTAGATTTATGCTCGTTGGAAAGGTGACATTTCGCAGTAAAAAAAATTATTTTGCTGTTTTTTGTTTGGTGCATTCAGTTGTGAGTTACAGCGTGTTAAAAACGGAAGTGAACAAAGAGAAAATTCGGTACATTTTACAGTTTTTCTTTGACAAAGGCGAAAATGCAAGCCAGGCGGCTAAAATTGTGAATGGTGTTTATGGTTCCGATACTGTAACAGCCAATTATGTGCAATTTTGGTTTCGTAGATTCCGTTTAGGAATTTTTGATGTTAAAGATGCACCTCGCACAGGTAGGCCGGTCGTCGAAAATGTCGATAAAATCGGAGAAATGATCGAAGTTGACCGGCATGTTAGCAGTCGTAACATCGCCCAGGAGCTAAAAATCGACCATAAAACAGTTTTAAACCATTTACACGAAGCTGGATTCAAAAAGAAGCTCGATGTTTGGGTGCCACACCAATTAACAGAAAAAAACATGATGGATCGAATTTCCATCTGCGAAGCCTTGGCCAAACGGAATGAGATAGACCCATTTCTTAAACGGATGGTGACTGGAGATGAGAAATGGATCACATACGATAACCCTGTGCGAAAACGATCGTGGTCAAAGAGCGGTGAAGGACCTCAAACGGTGGTCAAACCAGGACTAACGGCCAGGAAGGTTTTGCTATGCATTTGGTGGGACTGGAAGGGGATTATTTGTTATGAGTTGCTTCCATATGGCCAAACGCTAAATTCTGATCTCTACTGTCAACAACTGGACCGTTTGAAGATAGCGATTGACCAGAAACGGCCAGAATTGGCCAACAGGAGAGATGTCGTGTTCCACCAGGACAACGCTAGGCCACACACATCTACAGTGACTCGCCAGAAACTTCGGGAGCTTGGTTGGGAAGTTTTAATGCATCCGCCATACAGTCCAGACTTCGCACCAAGCGATTATCATCTTTTTCTTGCATTGCAAAATTTCTTTAATGATAAAAAATTGGAATCTAGGGAGGATTGTGAAAATCGACTACTAGAGTTTTTTGCAAATAGAGACCAGGACTTCTATGAGAGAGGCATTTTGAAGTTACCATTAAAATGGCAACAAATCATACAACAAAACGGTGCATATTTGACCCAAATCGGACAATCCGAAGCATGTTAAATAAAGTCCTGAACTTCATATAAAAATAATGGATTTCTTTTTCCCCAAACTAATAGTAATAATAATAATAGTTATTTAATAAAAAGCGCACATTGGTATGAACAATTATCATTTTTATTAAGGTTACAGATTACGGATTACTTTCGTTCGTGGCTCTGCCAAGGTAATTGATAATTGAACGATATTGAAAGATTAGCAAAATGATGAGAAAAACTAAACAAGAACAGAAAGTGCGAAAAGTAAATAAAAGAAGATATCACACTTAATGTAGGAAAAAATTATAAAAGATAATTATTGTTACTATATGCCATATAGTGCAAGTTATACGAAATTTTTTAGAATTAGTATAGTGACTTTTGTATATAGGGAGGGCGTATTCGAAGCGGTTTTGGCGATAATAAACCGTGGATTTTCAGATAGTTTTCATCATTGTTCAAGATGTATTTAAAAGCTAGAGTTAGGTAAAGCCTCTGAAAATTATTGCAATTCGATTTGGACACTGCATAATTCCCGTGTTTGCACTCTAACTGTGCATGAGATTTAATAGCAATAATTTATTTTAATAGAGTTTCTAATCCCTACGTGTAGCAAAGACCTCATATCACTTCTTCAGAACAAATATATTTATTTTCATTTTAAAGAAAACAAAAATAACTAAAAAGAAGACATTAACTATATAAATAAAGTTCGTCGCGTGCATTAAAAAGCTTTTTGATCACCGACACTCCTTACAAAACAATTTCCGTTTATATTCTTGTTGCTTTTTCTTAGAGTTCACTTCGCCATTGTACAGAAAAGATTGCCTATATACGACATATATACGTATATAGATGTACGAAATAAGGACGTAGGGAATAGAACACTTACTGCAGAGACGAGTTAAAGCTTTGCAAACACGCGCGAGTATTCTCACACGTTTAAGAGCTAAAAAAGCAAATACAAATGAAAACTTCTATCCGTTTCAAAAAAAAGTGAAGAAAAGTAAGCCTGCTTTTAAGTTTTAAAGGATATGTTAAGGAAAGCAAAAGAAAAAGTAAAAAGTAACAGAAAAAGTGGGTAAAATGTAAAAGTTTTGTACATATCTTCTAATTTTCCATTAAACACATACATACAGACAGTAACAATAACTGAAATAAAGTCATCTTTTTTGCTAACACGCTCACACACATGCCATCTTTTACATATAAACACAGAGGACTGAAACCGAATCTTTATATAAACTCGTATGTAAAATTTATATATTTTTTGCAAAAAGGAAAGAAAAAATGTAAGTCATGTTAAAAAAATTCATAAGTTAACAATATTCGTAAGACTATTTCTATCGTTCTATACAGCCTCATAGGCAGGCAGACAGATACATTTACTTAGACTTACATATCTTGTAACTTCACTTCATGTGCTAATACCACCAACTTGTTCTTAGAGATCATAGTTTACTTAAAAATGAAAATTCAAAATAATAAAAACAAGATAAAAAGGCAAGAAAAAAACTATGTATAAAACATATTTACCATACTCTCTTGTGTAATGCAGACACACGCTCCCACACACACTTGCACACATATACTGCATTTATCTACATACGAGACCCTTGCATTAAGTTTGAGAAATTGTCATGACACTGCTGATGTTATCACTCCGGATTCACACCAGTTCTTAAATTTCTTTTTTTATTTTTATTCTGTTTATTTATTTATTTATTTATTTTTTTTTTTGGATTTGACGTTGTCCGCACATGTGCGCTATAAACGTGCTTGCACAACGATGGCCGGAAAGGAGTAAATTTAGAGAAAGAGAATGAAAATTTCTCTTCACTTTGCAATTTCTTTAATAAAGCGCGCATACGGAAGTCCAAAATTAACTCAAACGGACCGTCTCTACGATAAAGGTATGTAATACATAAATGATATAATGCTCCGTAGGCGATTACTTAAGATATTCTGTCAACTTATTTGGACTTTAAATTAAAATTATATACCTGATAGGATGAAACATATTGAGCGGAGGGATTCCCCTTGCCATCATATGCAGTAAATTTTATACACTTTTGGGCATATGCATGTTTTTACGTATGCAGAAAAGATAAGACTGGATGTTTATAACCCTAACCAAAATTGTGTATAATCTGTAACACAGAATTATCGAAATGTACTAAATTACGTTCCCAATTATTGGTGAAAATTTAATAATATATTTAGGTTTGTTTTGAGATTTTTTTTTTGTTATTATCGTGAAATTAATTCTACATATATTCTGTGCAATTGATCCCAAACTGCATACCAAATTTCAGAACTTTATTTCAACTTTTGCTGTTTAATGAGCGACTCGCGCGTGAACGGAACGGGAGGAGAACTTGACATTAAACAAAAATCTGAAAATTAATGCATGGAATGATCGATACAGGGCTTGTCACCCAGCCACTTTTAATGTACCCTATTGCGTTTGCGATGTCTTAGAGCCTCTCTAGAAAGAGATAAGGAATTTTTGCTTATCATACTTTTATTTACTTTTTATTAAAATGAAGGAGTGCTCATTACGTACAGCTTCGAATTAGTAATGGCACAGCTTCGTTAGCGTTCAGCGTTAGCAATCACTAAGAAACTGTACAAAAACAAGTTTTTAATTTCTTCTATAAGAAGCGGCAATGATAGTTACTCCATACCTACTAAATTCTCCACAAGAAAGATCTTTCCAGTTATATGTAAAAATGGCTTGGCTAAATTGACCAGCGCACCTCGTTTGTATACAAACAGAATTGAATGCAGATCTTATTTTACTTGTGCTTTGATATCTTTAATGGTGTATTCCTGTTTCCTAGAATTCATGTTTCTTTCTCTTTCAATCTTGTTTTTAACACAATAAATGTTCACGTGGAAGTATGTACATATATATAACTGTGCTTGCTTTTTGTGTAACAGGATACAACAAACTTAAAGTTTTAGTGTTTCTATAGCACTATGTGAATGCACGACGAGGAGTATGCACGCGTATGTGTAGTTACATCTGTAGTTATTTAAAATACGAGCTTTTTGTATGCATGCATGTTTGCTGCACTTTTTGTGTTTGCCACATCCGTTTGCCATAAAAAAATGTTAAGTTAAAATTGTTATACTATTTGTAGACGGACAGAAGGAACAGTAGAAAAGTTAGGCATCTATGCCTTATAACTTAACGTAAATCATTACTGTTTGTATTTGTTTCTTTAACCACCAAAAAAGGAAGGAATAACTTGTACTCATGCGTTAGCGATTCATCGAACTATGCAACAGAGAATCAATTAATTATGTACGTAACTTCTGTTTGAAAGTAAATTCTAACGTATCACGGAATCGGCCTGCTGTACAGAACAGGAATTTATATCCGACTATTGGATAATGTAATATTTCACCATATTCCATCCGATGTATATTCGTAAGCAGTCAAACGCTAAGAATTGATCTCCGACATCAACTGACATCATTGGTCAATAGCCAATTTCGACTGAGGCAAATCGAACAAGAGATCACAAGGCTTACATCACCAAGCATTATTATTCAATCGACCACTGTCTTCTCTTTGTTATTGGAGGTTTTCCAAACCTTATGAACCACACTTTATACATTTTTGCGCGTTCTACTATTAGCAGTAAGTGACAACACTTATTTACGTAATTCTGCTGAGCCGTTGCCTCCTAATCGCGTTCAACCAGTTCATCCACTCTTTTTGCTTTCTTAACGAATTTATACATTTAAAATGTTCAAATAATAACAATAACGTTTTTCATTTTTTCTATACTACAACGCTACAGCGGTTACGGTACATATGCATTAAATTTGTGCGGATGTAAGAAACCTTCAAAACCTAGGTTAGGCTCGCTTATTATGTCAATCAATTTAGAATTGTATTGCAAATCCACTTAAGTATATATATCGTTCCGTCGATCTATCCGTCTGCTTGATATCTGTCTATGTATTTTTCGTTTCAACGTATGAGAAAGACACCTGACACATGTATTAAAAATGATTGAGCTCAAACGTTTTTGTGAACGATAACCATATTTCCGTATTTCTCGACAAAACCAATGTGAAAATATTGAGGGAAATTATTATCATCTCTTGATAACTGTACCATACAAATTTTTTTTTATTTTTATTTTATTTTGTTTACACATCAAGTTCAGTTAACTTAAATAGACGACTCTTAGTAGGAAATCTTATGCTAAGTGTTATTAATAACCATTAGAAAATATTTGAAGAAAAATGAAAAAAAATTAAGAAAACAAAAAGAATAAAATTCGTTTATAAATATACACGAAAAAAAGGATTCAAGACGTAGGAGGCACACTCTTAACCGGCGCTAATCTTTTTTAAAGGAGAATCCACAAGTCATTGCACACATACAAAGGATACCAACCGATAGTAGTGGAAAAATTAAATTTAATTTTGCAATCAAAAAGTGAGGAGAGTTGATTTAATAGTTTTTAATAAATCTGATATGGAGATTAAACTATAGGCATCATTTCGACTTCTACGAAGGATTCTAAAAGGATTGAAAATCTCGAATTATATGTACACTGATTAAGCTTTACGAAAGAGAAATCCTAAATCCATGAACGAATCTAAATTTTCCAATTTTTGTGAATTCATGAAGTATTCAGTAGTGTATAAAGCACTCCATGAGAACGAAAGCTTCTTAGATGTTTCTAAATTTATTTTCGTAAAATTTAAAGACAACCACGCAATCAAATTTTCTAAATCAGGTTGCAGGACATACGAGTGCGAATCCAACGAAAAAGAGTCCTAAGAGTCCTAAATGGCTACCTTGAGGGGCACCTGACGTCGCGGCCAATCGATCGGAAGTAATGAAGTTAAGCAGATATAAGAGATAAGAGCTTATTCATTCGAAAAAGGATAAATGTAAGGAAATGGAATTTAAAGATCAACAATTTATGACTAATCAATACATATGACATCCGCTAGAAAAAGCCTTGCAAAGAGGGCAAGTAAATTGGAAGAGCTTCGAGGAAGCCATGCTGAAATGGAGAAATATAGGATTTCATAGCAAAAGTTATTTACTGAGTAACAATTCGTTCCACAAAGTTAGATAACGCCTCCATAGTTCTCGACCAGATGTCTTCTTCTACTTACGTAAATCGAATAAGGAAACTGCTCTTCCAACGCAAAGGGAAAACATCCGCTTTCAAAGAAAGATTAAAAATCTTTGAAATAGCAACACATAATTGCTCAGAGCATGATTGGCGTATGACGGAATACAATCAGCCTCAGACGCACAACTATATTTAAGTAACCTTAAACAGAACAATACGTCGTTGTCTAAAATGACTAAATATGGAATGAAGGTCGAGCTTCTGATTTGATATGGGTAATTGCTAATTATATCGGAATCAGCAATAGAGAAATTTCGTCGGAAGTATTCCGCAAAGACATTCCATCTCTGGAGATTTCGAAGCTTTAAAAAAGATGGAGAAGAGATATATGGACATTCTTCTTTTAAAATTGGCAAATTGATAAAAGTATTTACGTTTGCTAAGAAGCGAGGATTTTACCCTATTAAGATAAGCTTTCTAGCTGAGGTATTTAAAGCTGTGCCTCATTGAAGAGTAAACAAAATGGCCGTACGTATATCGACTTTTCATATGTTTTAGAAAAGTTGGTTTTTCTTATTTTTATAATGTTTAATTATTTTATTGAACCACGTAAGTCTAATGCTTCGAAAGGGGATGTCTAATCGGAACGGATGTGGAAATAGCTAGGTTTAATACATTATAGACTTAGGGTTTCCATATTCCCAGCAGTGAAATCTCGCGTAATGTGTGAGAAATTAGATTTAAGCAGTGCAATATTGGCTTTATTAAAATTTCATTGTATTGTTACGAAATCCGCTTTTCTCGGTACGATTCTTATCGCTAGATCGTGGATCTTGTTTTTAAGAGAAATTCACTTACACGTTTTTACTTCACGACTCTTTTTCAGCCACATCACGAATAAGACGGCATGTTTCTTGTGAATGAAAATTGCCTAGTCGGGTAGGTATTGTAGCGTACTTAAAGGGCTCTAAACAGAATCTGACTAGCTCGTCGAAATTGGGGGTTCACAAAGGAAATTTGCCCTACAGGATTTTTATAATTTTATGTGATGAAGGTGGAAGTGTAGTGTAATGTGTAAACTTACTTCGCCCGCCAGTAACATTCAAAGCAAATTAGTTATAAAACATTTATAATTAGAAAGATTAATATGAATAGTAAATTAGAAAACAAAGCATGTATTTAATGATTATGTTAAATAATATGAGCTATAAATTAATATTAATTAAGATATTGCCAAAATAATTTATTTAATTAACAATAAAATTTAACTCACCCATCTAAACACTCGCCGAATGTACATTCGTGGGAAAAAACTAAACAATAACTTTTAAAATACCAATCTTTGTGTGTGATGAGACCAATCATTTTGAAGGACTTGAACATGTGTTGCAGCCTATTGAGAATCTTTTTTTCAAATACGGTAGGAGATACAGAAGACTTTAGGATTTTTCGTTGATCTCTATGGGTTTGACTCGTTCTGGAAAAAGTCACTAAATCTTTGCAATTCTTGAATTCCTCTGCGCAGATCCACGAAGTCGTACAGGCACTTATGGTATCCGCAGGCCCTCTCTCAACAGTTTCAACGTATCCGTAACGTTTTTCAAATGCGATAGAAGATACAGAAGGCTTTAGTATTTTTCGTTGTTTTTTAGGACTTTGACTCGTTAGGAATTTGTGGTATCTGCAGGCCCTCTCTCAACAGTTTAAAATGTATCCGTAACGATTTTAACAAATTTTTCAATTGTTTTTTTTTTATTATTAATTGATATGAAATTCATTCATGGAATATTCCAAATTTGTAGATGTCAAAAATTTTTCTTTTTTTTCTTTTTTTTAATGACTACCAACTCAAATCAGAACTGCCTCGATTGACAAAAAAAAATCAATCGCCTACTCGTTTTCCTACAGTATCTAGGAACAAGTTATATATAAATCTTTATTGTCAACTTTCACACAAGCGGCAGTAAATTCGACGTCGCGAGGAGTTGGAAATTCAAATGAATAGAACGTAAAGGCAACTGACAAACCAACACATGGAAAATGTTGGTGCAAAGTTCCGAAAAATGGAGATCTAGGTTTCAGTGAAAGCAAAAGAGCAAAGCTCGGTGCTCACTGAGTTTAGGAAGGAAGTCTGAAGACCTATCTTTGGAAGATCATAGTGATTGCATCTGAGGAAACATTCAGTTTTTTGCAGGTGAAGAAATTAATATTACGGGGCCTATCCCCCGGGGTAAATTTCTGTATTAAGGACCGTAATAGCCACAAAAATTTATTTAACAAAATATCAGTATTTACCGCCTAAAATGTTAAAGGAAGAGATAGCGCTAGTTTAAGATGCAGGCAACTTAAAAATGCTAACATGAGTAAGATTAATAAACGGAGCTTTTACAGCAAGATAACTTTTTATGTTATCACATAAGGTGTCGGTTGCCAGTCTTGAGATAAATGTTGCTTTCCAAAATGGAAGTGGTGTCAAGAAAACAACGTCCGTACTAAAAAGGTTAGTATTTGAAACATAAAGTTCCTAGAATTGAGAATTCTCGTAAGGGGAAAAATAGAGAGAGTGATTCTGCTTGAGGAAAAGAAGACGATTTATTATTTTTGTTTATATTTTTCTGAGGAGGAGGTTGACTGTGACTATCAGGAGGACCCTGCCATACCAGCGTAGCTAATACATGGAGGAGGAGGCTGCTCGAGATAACAGTCTTACTAGCTAAGTTTTCGATGGGAACGATATTGATGATATTTGAAGGCATGAAGTACTCGATGCGTTCACCGGATGTGTCCATAAGCACCGACGATACCAGTAAGGAAGAGGGTAAAAACCAAAAAGTTTATCACATATTCACAAAGTTCTCTAAGCACTCAAAATTCGCACTATTAAGAACACAGTAAAAAAAAGAAAACTGTGAACGGCGCAAAACAACGCAGATATTAAGAAAACGACAATAAGCAAAAAACAGGAGAGGCACTTTTTCACCAGAGCACCTAGCGCTGATCAAATTAAAAACAAAGATGAATGGATTGCAATATATGTAACAATTGATATGACAGTTTTGTAATTGCTTAGGCTTTAAAACCATTTAAAACAATAAAATAAATTTAGTACAAACTTTGTACGCACAAATTAAAAAAACGACCAAAGCGCGCGCGCAGACTTGCCCAACTTTTCGTAATCGTAATGCGTCCGGCAACCAGACATAACTTTGTAACGTGTCAAAAAAAAGTTAAGCTGAAAAGCAGACAATACTAATATCCTTACAAAAAAAAGGAAAACAATAAAAAAATTAAAATAAATGATGACAATTTTAACCTGGTAGTAAGTATAGAAAACGAAAGAAGAATTAACTAAATAAAACAACAAATATGTATATATTTATGTATATATATATATATATATGTATATATTTATTTGTTTAATTGAAAATAATCATATGAACCGTTTCAAATAATCGGTAAATAAAACTAGAGTTAAGTACAATGGCTCACATGCATTCTTACACGTGCAATAAAAGTCAAAATTCCGACAAGCTTCTGTTGGTGTGGCTTATACGCGTATCTGTGTGTTACATTCTCCGCTTATTTCAATATAAAAGAAAAAACTTTGGTTTTGCTTGAAGGAGACTCGTTTGGTACTGTATTATAACATAAACAATTATTACGAAGATCATTATGTTCATAGTTTTTCTCGCTTTCCACCTACGCGGTTTCAAGTTATTCTGCGGTGAAGACAAAATGGAAATAATCAGGATTATATCAAAAATTTCAAAAATAGAAAAAGAAAATATGGAATCTAAGCAGCCCAAGCAGAAAATGGTCAAACGAATTTACTTGACTTGTATAGTAAAAGGAAAGAAAAAGGGAGAAGGGAACAGAAATGATATAAATGAAAAATGGTAAACTTGAAATAACAATTGTTTTGTATTTAATATTAAGCATTATTTACTTAAAACAGCACAAAAACTTAATTTTTTGTGAAAAAATAAACTCGTGGTCAATTATGAGCGGTGTTGTACCGTTTGATTTTAAAGTTGATAAGAATACATTGCGGAATATAACAATATAAGTATACGTTATCAATTACAGACTATGTAATTGAATTGATAACCATGTCAGCTTAAGCATCTTTTCACCCGTTAGCAAGTTGCTAGTGGCATCCCATGCCAGGTCGGATGAAGCTTATACAAGAAAATTTCTCTAAACAATGTGAAATTAATAAAAACGTGCCCAAACAACGACGAAACCTCCAAAATTGGACAAAAAAGCACAACGTAAAGTGATTTACAAATATACGAGTGATTGAATTCCCCTGATGGAATTGCCCTTTCTTTTAATGAAACCTAAAGCCGACTTAGCTTTGTTGAAACGTAACTTAATATGAACTGAGTTTGGAATTAGACAACAACTTGAGTTTGCAATTAGACAACATACCTAAACCTTTAAAACTGAACACATTCTCATGCAAATAATTATTGATTGAATTGTTGATAGAGCCAGGAATTCCCGCGAAAAGTCGGAATTGTATAACACTTTTTTTGTACTACTAATAAGGCAATTCAAAAACTACAGCAAAAAATTGCTAGGGGAACTATGTTGTACAAACCACATCCACCTGCTCGTGCACCGCAAAGGTCTAAGAAATGTCATAAACAGATTCCAACAAAGTAATAGGTGTTGATCCGCCTTTAATGAAGCTGTCTTGACATGGTGATAATACCGACCTTTAGGTGGAGCACTGTGTTTTGTAATTCTGCCCTATTTCTTGGTACTGAAGCTAGTTTTCTATGGTAAGAGAAAGAAACCAACCTTAGGATAGTTGTTTAAACAAGCATGAAAGGACTACAAACCACATACCTACAATTCTAGGAAATACAGGATGGAATACCATCAGGAGTCGGGTAACATTTGAAATTAAGGTTACAAGATGCTAAAATGATATCCAATTCACAGAACGTAATGGATCTAGAAATGCCGAATGATTTAATATCATAAGAATATAAGTCGGACAACGTAGCAGTGGGAGAACATGATTTTTGAAAGAAGTCTGCAAAAGGTCGGCTGTTTCAACATTATGTGACCATTCTGAGTACTCATAACGCACTACCAGCGACTAGATGAAGCTATCAAAAATTTTAGTGTCAGAAAAATTAAATTTTTCATACTATTTCTGCAATATGTATACCAATTATCTTTTAGAACATTTTCGGCAACTCTGTTCAAGCGCTGTGGTCACATTTTTCTCTTTGTGGAAAAATTTTTGCAATTTAATTTCTTTATTGCGTTATACATTTTTAAAAGTTCTCAAACTTATTATAATCGATTGAACTTTCTGTGTGTTTATTGCGAAAAGTGTTCATCGCGGATATCGTACGTGTTTTCCTTTAAATACATTATAAAAAAAAAAAAAAAAAAAAAAAAAAAAAAAAAAAAATGAACTAAAAACATCTGACTTTTTATTCAGTAGTTTCACAAACCTTTTGAAGTGAGTGGTTATTTCAAAAATAATAAGCAATAGACAACAATAAGGCATAATGGCCCCGGGGCCGCCAGACAAAAACTCGAATAGATTTCATCTATTAAGTGATACATCCCCCCAAAGAAAAAAAAGTAAAAATTCCGATTTTCCGTTGTTGCCAATCACCGATATAACCCCTATTGATAAAAAATATATTGTTATTTCTTCAACCGATGCTCGAATAACAATTTCCCAAATTAGCCCGTCTGCTATAAAAAAAGCTCTAAATAGCATTACAACATACATCGACTCCATCTCGATTCTACGCGATGGGAATTTACTCGTCCTCGCTGGGAACCCGCGCGCAACCGAAAAGCTCATAAAGGCCAAATCTTTAGCTAATCTATGTGCTGTTTCAGCTAAACTACATGAGAAACTTAACTCGGTTCGAGGCGTAATTTATGCCCCTTGCTTAAAGCATGTGCCGGAAGATGAAATTGTTCGCGAAATGGGCAATAAAGGAGTGACTGAATTATATAAATTCACCAAACTAAATGATGACGGAAAAACACGCTCTCCTACAGGAAGGATTATTTTAACTTTTGATCGCTACCGATTACCGCGAACAGTTGATGTGGCGTGGTATAAATGTAAAGTAGAACTATACATCCCAAATCCTATGAGGTGTAAAAATTGCCAACGCCTGGGTCATACGGCAAAAAGATGCACTAATGCTGCATCTTGTGCTAACTGTGGTCATCCTCCACATACTGAAAGCTGTACCCGTAGTTTCTGCATAAATTGCAATGATCAACACTCAGCGTTAGACAAACAATGCCCACGTTTTGTACAGATGCGTGAAATATTAAAAATCAAAACAGAAAATTACTGTAGCATGGGCGAAGCGCGACGCACATACCGGAAAAGAAATCCATCTGTATCCCATGGAATTGGCAAAAGTAATACCTATGCTGCTGTTGCCTCCCAAATCGAGCCTAGTAAGACTTTAACTGCAACTGATTCCAATGAAAAACCTGTTCCACCATTAACCAAAAATTATATTGCGAAACCAG
>NW_023998450.1:37659-39161 GCF_014805625.2 Glossina fuscipes | reverse complement strand
ATCACAAGTGTTAATGAATCCATTCTTTCATCCCTCAATCAACCTTCAATTTCAAATTATTCAAGTGCGCCAACCCGTTGCGCTTCAAATGTACCAAATCACCTAAATACAGATTATTCTGCTGGTAAGAATAAATCATTCATTCATTCATTTTTAAAATTCTACAATGGAACATTAAGGGACTTATTAATAATTTTGATGAACTCCGTACACTCATAAGTGATTTTAATCCAACCTTTTTATCGCTTCAAGAAACCCATTGTAGAAGCTCTTTTAATCCTATTCCACCCAAATCATATACTGGATACTTCACGAATGCTGATCAAAACTCATATTCCAAACAAGGAGTAAGTGTTTTCATAAAATCAAGTATACCTCACAAACGCATAAATTTAAGCTCAAATATACAAGCCGTAGCGATACAAATAATGTTAAATATAAAATTTACAGTGCTTTCGCTCTATATTCCACCTTCGCAATCGTTTTCTCAGCAAGAACTCTACAGTTTATTCTCCGTACTTTCCCCCCCATTAATTATATGCGGCGATTTCAACAGCTGGAATACCATCTGGGGCTCAACAGTGAACAACACTCGCGGTACTGTTTTAGAAAAGGCCTTCTTTCAAAGCAACCTTTGCGTTTTAAATGATGGAAAACCAACGCACTTCTCAACTCATCATATTTTTTCACATATTGATTTAACATGTTGCTCTCCATCACTTCTTCCTTTGGTGTCCTGGTCTATTTCTGATGATCTACATAATAGTGATCACTTTCCAATCATAATCGATCTTAAACTTTCAACGGTCTCTGCTACTCCAGCAAAACAGGCCAAATTCCTCCTAGATAAAGCGGATTGGATCAATTACTCCAAACAGGTGGAGTCATTTTTGAACTCAAAGCCATTTAACGGAAACTGCAACCATGATCCTGCTATTATGTCTAAATCGATTCGGACGGCAGCTCATCTTTCTATTCCTCAATCCAACACCTCTTTTAAACGAGCTAGGGTTCCATGGTGGAACAACACGCTTTCGTTTTTGAGGAAAAATAAAATGGATCTATGGCACCGCTTTAAGAGATGTCCTGATCAGAATCACTTGTTATTATACAAAAAGGCCAATGCTCTATTCAGGAAGGAATTACGGAAATCAAAGGCACTTAGTTTCGAACTTTTCTCGAGACGAATTCACAAGAATACATCAATGAAAGTTGTCTGGAACAAAATCAACAGACTTAATGGGACTTCAAACCTGAACCAAATTTCTGCCATCTGCACTCCCAATGGAACTTTAACTGACGCAGATGAGATTTCTAATTACTTTGGAAAAGTGTGGTGCGAATACTCCTCTGACAGCAACTTCTCCAGTGCTTTCATTGAAAATAAAAGGACTCCAATATCTCTTCCAAATAATATCGATAGATGTGCCATGTTCCTGGAAAATTGCGTATCTACCTCAGAACTTGGAAGTTGTCTCTCCAATTTGAAGGGGAAGACACCT
>NW_023998450.1:32469-37649 GCF_014805625.2 Glossina fuscipes | reverse complement strand
GAATCTTTTGTACACAGACGGCTCAAAATCTCCTGGTCTGCCTCCTGCTTGTGCGGTGGTAGATGCTACAGGACGGGTTCTTCTCAACCACATGTTTCACGAAAGCACTTCAACTTTCATAACCGAAGCCAGAGCTATCCTTCACGCTGCCAACCTTGCCCGTAAAAACAAACTCAAAACCGCTATTGTTACCGACAGTTTGTCTGTATTACAAGCTGTTCGGAATCCTTCGACTTCGAGATGGAGCACCATCAACAAATTAAGGAATATAATTACTACACCCGACGGAAAAATTAAAATGTTATGGGTACCAAGTCACATCGGTTTACTGGGAAATGAGCAGGCTGATCGAGCGGCAAAGTATGCTGCTTTTGCTCCTCTAATTATGGATGATGTCATGGAAAAGTTGGATCTTCAAAGATACATTGGAAGAAAAGTTAAAGAGAAAATTGCAGAAGGAAATTTACAATACCATCATCAACACTACTCTTGCATTAACCCTCAATTAACTCCACCTTTATATCCAACAAACATTGAGAAAACCAAGATCCAAACATTTTCGAGAATTCGCCTTGGTCATACAATTGCAACTCACCAATGGATCCTGAAGAAGTCTTCTCCCCCAATCTGCTGTTGTGGACAAACTCTTACTATAAAGCACATTCTCTGCGATTGCCTCAACTTTTCCTCGGCTAGAAGTATTGCATTTGGAACGATCAACCCTTTGAACATTCTACAATCAGCTTCAGAACAGAATATCAATTCAATATATTACTTTTTTAATACTACTAAGTTCACTATCTAATATCCATTTATTTAAATTAGAGCCGATAGCCTGTGTTGCTAGTGCTCAATGTTTTTTTTTTAGTCTAAGAATTCATTTCATTAGTCTAAAATTAAAATAATAATAATAATAATATCTTTTAGAAAGCTGACACCTGACAACTAAATATTTAACAAAATCACTGGATACGTTTGTACTTCTCAAGAGCCTGTAATTTTATTTCTCAGTTTCTTAAGATGAGCATTTAACCAAAAACAATATTCTTATAAACGCCGGACCGAAAATTTTCAATATCATGAAAATCCATGTCCCAAGGCATTAAGACTAAAGCATTTTCAATCGCGACAATATGTTTTCTTGCATAAAAGTTTCGTGCCGACCGCCATACTACTTTTGAAGCCGGGCTAATCGGTCGAACCTATTACAAAAGTGGTTCAATAGCTATCTTCCGGTGAAGCAAACGGCTCGATACGGAAAATGTGTACCCTTGTATAGTTAGAGAACATCAAGTCTAATAACTTATTACTAGCTTCCAAATTATGATCACATTAAAAAAGACACAGCTAACAAATTTGAGCAAACAATGTAGCAATTAAAGTAGAATAAGAATTAGGCGTGAAAATATCAATATTGGGACCTCATGTGGCCTGTGATAAGTTGAAATCACCCAACAGTAATACAAAATCGTAAAGTTTTAGGCAAGATAACACAAGCTTAATCAAGCGTAGGGACTTTGACCGTTACAAAGAGGGAGGTATCACTAGCCTTAACCGTAACGTAAATAAACTACTCAACGATCGGTTTGAAGAACATAATAGGGACAGATGGTGGAAAATTTTTCACAACAATTAACACGCTCCCACAGTGTTGGTACATCCCGTCCTTTTTGAAAACCTGAAAGTGCATATAAAACATCTTAGCATCGTTAAATTTTTTCTTGAGGCAAGCTTCAGTTAGAACTACAATGTTATAATCGCAGTCAATAGCATTGATTATCAAGCTATTAAGTTTACTGTTGAGGCGACAGGACTACAAATTTGTCATTTAGCATTTTGGACGTTCATCAGAAGCCTTCAGTTTAGTCATCACGCCGCAATGCCAAATTCATGGGCGATCAAAGACGACGTTTCTATAGTCTGATCAGTATTAAATTTAAAAATTCTAATATTCTTTGTCTCTACATCGAAACTTTTTCCGATGTAAGTTAGTACTATATCGGCCATCGTGCTCGACACTAACATGAAATAAACATTTCTTTCCGTGCAGGAATGACAACCAGTTCCTCCACTAGTCCCTCGTCTACTAGTCAGGTCCACTAGTAAGTGCAGCCTAACGAAACTCCGTTTTCTATCGTTACGCCGTTAGTACCCGTAGCGCCGTTAATCATATATATATACAGGATTTTCCAATGGGGTTTGTACTATACTCACCCAAAGACTTAACAGACAGGGTGGAAGATCGCGAGTTGCTGCAAAGTTGCTATAGCTGGGGATAATCATTCAAACCAGTAGTTTCTAAGTTATTTGCTAACTTTTTCAGATTCTTGTTTAATTCGCTAAAGCTATTCTGAGGCTGCTTAAAGAGCTTATGAAAGTACACATCGAACTTCTGGCGCTTACGGCAAGCCCAACGGATACCTTTCTTCGTAATAGTGATATGATCCTTTTCTCTACCACTAAAGCGATCGCATTTACAACAAGCCAAGCCGTCACAAATCCAGCATTGTAAAAAATGTCATGTGCTCAATACAATTTTGAACAATACAAGCCATATTAAAAATGAAATAGTTATTGTGAATATTATAAGCTAATTCTATTTTGATGTTACTGGAACTTATGCCACTGTTACTACTGGTATTGTTGTTGAGGTTCCTGTTGCTCCTGTAATTATTGTTGTCGTTACTATTACCATTTTTTTCAAGCAGCTCATTTTTCGCTGCTGTGATTATGCTTGTAGTTCTATTATCGCAATGTTTTTATTGTTGTTGTTATTTCTAATTTATCTTTAATATTTTTGTTATAGGTGATATGTGTACTTACTAGCTATTGCTATAGAAAGGTTCTAACAGTAAACAGAAATAGTTTTTTATCAAGTTGCTATTGCCCTATGGCTTTTTAATTTATTTCTCTTTAGCGTCTATTACACATTGACATTAATAGAGCGCACCAGGCAAGATCCAAAATTCCAAACACCACTTTCACCTTTTATTTTTCTTCTCAATAACGACACAGCTCAAAGAGTTCATAAAAATTTTTTAGCAAGCGCAGAACCAACAAGTTCGCGCAGGTTTACTAGATCATTTATTAGTATAACAACAAGCACTCATTTTTGTTTGTTTGAGGTGAAAATGAATTAAATGGTAAATGTTTCTGCAAAAATGTTGGTTCGCTAAATTTAGAAATAAGCTTTTATATGGCAACGATATGTGTAATTTTTTATAATTTACCATCTAAATAAGTGAATAAACAACATTACTCTAGCAAAAACATTAAATGAACTAAGATCGAACCGATTAGATCAACTTTTAGAATCTTCCTTTCTAATTGAAGAAAATAAGCTTTGTACAAGAAAGTTCAATTTTTTCATAAGTAATGACGAAAATATCTGAAGATTCCGAATTAATTGTATTGAGCTTGAAACTCATAGGCCCACGCCTCGTTAAAACGTTTGATAACTGAATTCATTCGTCGTCTTTCATCATCTCGAAGACCACACATGTTCTACGTGTCGGCAGCCCTAGCCAGCATTTAAAAACGAAAAATGCTGTTAACAACTTCCATCTCGGTTTGTTCCTCTTTGACTTGCGCTCAAAGAAAAAATGCACATGTACAATTTCGACTTGGTGGTTAATATACCGCGCGTTTTATTAACAGATAAAAAATAAATTTTATTGAGTTGCCACCGTGTTGTATCAGTTACCCAAAAAAATAAATGCGTGGACATGTTCCTAACTAAGCGTAACGGGCTGCTTTATTTTGCTGACAGATGAGTATGGATACTGCAGCATTTCATGTATAACTTCCATTATGAGTGGCTTAAAAAAACCGCAATTTTGCTTATCGCTGAAAATGATGAATCAGTTAATACCTTCGCTTTTCTTCTTCTCTATAAAATTTTGTAATAATATATGATGTGTATCAGAATATTCAAAGTTCAAAACTGACGGTTTGCATGAAACATTTCCAGTAACTCTTTTATAGATGCTCTGATAGAATGGAATCTCAAGTTTATTATCTAACTTGATCGGTTTTAGCACGCCAAGACATTGAAATTTGCCAAAGATAAATTTTCTAGATGAAACAAAAATGCGGGCTTTGCGTCGCATGAATAATCATCAACATAATGATGCTTTATTCAAGAAATTCTCTACTTATATACCGTTGGTCTTATTCATAGGTTGGTCCTTAAAACTAAGTCTTAAAAAAAGTAATAATTCTACGTCAGCATAAACAAATGAAATCGCTGATAGTGAAATAAAATGGAAGCGGTACAAAGTTTGTGCGTTTGGGAGAATGGTGAGAGCGCCTAATGCAATTAAATTCTTTTTAGTTTATTAATAAGCTCATTAAAGAATGCAATTCGGCACTTTCGAATTTTATTTATTTTTAATTGTCTTTTTAGTACGGCATATTTTGTTTATATATTATTTTAAGACACTCCATTGACGCAACAAGAGTGGTTACACTACAATTTATGGCCCAGTCTCTAAGATTAGACAGGGTATAATAACCATTTCAGTCCAGTCATAGAAAAGTTCAGGTGGCAAATGCACAATTGATAGTTTGCACTCTCGAATCCCTTCGTAATTGCATGTCTTCTTCTTCATCTGATTGACAGGGAGATCGTAAGAAGCGTATACGATCTATCTTACAAAATGTTCAATTAAACATTTATCACATTGTAAATGAATTTTAATGAAAAATTTGTTAACTTGGGTAAATATTTGCACATCTTATTGCACTATAACATAATTTCAAGAAGAAAAAGTGCTATGAGAAGAAACCATTTAAAAAATTTTTGTCTTTAATTGCAAGAAATGCCGATTAAACTTCACATTAGTAGAGATAAAGCTGCAGCCCACTTTCGACTGGCAAACTTTGTCCACAAGCAATGTTTAATGAATTTTTTACACAGCATAATAAATGAAGGGCTGTAATGCATTACACATTTAGGCACTTGAAAAAGGTAAATAATTAAATCCTCATTCGATGTGCAAATTTCGTAACGTTCCTATAAACAGATGTGATAAAATTGGAGTTGAGTTCTATTTTGAATGTTTTCTACTCTTGCAAAGCACATTATTTTCAAAGAAGTTGTACTTAATTAAAAAACTTTTAAAGGAATTATTCCGGGTTAGTCTAGTAATAAATTTTTTATTCATCAAATTTTAATTAAA
>NW_023998450.1:18740-32369 GCF_014805625.2 Glossina fuscipes | reverse complement strand
GATATGATCTGCGCGTTAAGGCATAGACCAAATTTTTCAAGACAGCACATTGGTGTAGCGCTATCTCTTGCTGCATGAGTTGCAAAGATATATCCCTCATCTTTACAAATCGAGGTGAAACGTTTTGTGGCAAACGCAACGTTTGTATTGATGAAAAAAGTTTACGGGAGCCGGGCTTTACTCCAGAATGTAAGTGTAGTAAATGTGTACTTAAAAAGGCCGTGAAGACGTATGAACAAGGTGTTGGACAATTTTATTATTAAAAGTAACCATGCGTCTATTGCAGACCAGCCAAAATCACGATTGAATCTAATTGTAAATTTATAACGATTTGACCGAACATATCTTACGTTTTTTACCTTTGCACTTCAGAGAATCATCAATAGGTTTACCATTCCATTGCCGTATTTTGAAGTTCTGTTTACCTTGAGAGGTATCTATAAATGGTTTAGCTTGAATCAATAAAACTAACATGTGAGGCAAAATAGCCCTTGCATTGAATGCAAATCAAGCCTGATTTTAACAACTTTTGCTGCTTTTCCAATAAATTACGTTTTCTCGCCAAAAATTTAAAAGGGAAAAGAACAGAGAATAGTAATTGGTTGAATCTGTAATTGACTTGTCCCTATTTTAGTTGTCAGTGAACACGGTGGCTTCTAATCTCTAAGCAGTTTTTATTCTTCTCAAAATTATAATAAAAAAATCGTGTTCTTTAAAAATATTGCCGCAGAACACTTTACAACGAAACCAGCGCACACTTTAAGCATAGAATTCAATTCTCCGAACAAATAATTCACTGCTTTCGTAACTTAATAAAACTTTCCCGTTCCATCTCATCTTGTACCCGTTTATGTCATTTCTAAACATACAAGCAAGCTTATGATTTTTATAAAAAATCCTTAGATATTCTTTGAATTCTTAGAATTTCTTTGGAATATTCTTTCCATCCACATAAAACTCTGTTATTGAGAGTTGTTTTACATTAATTTTACGATATTTTACGATGTCTTAATGACAAGGCACAAAATACAAAATAATTTCCGTTTTAACTTAAGTTTGATGTGCATGCAGCAAAACGTGCAACGGATGTCACCAAAAAAATATCGCAACTAAAGAAGGTTTCTTGTTCCACAATGCAAGCATACGCTATATTCATTCAACTAGCATTGTGCTATTACATATATCGCGTCAGCCGTTCACGGGCTCTATCTATAACTGAAAAGTTTATGTAATCGAAAAAACAAAAAGTAAAAAATCTATAAGCTTTTCCTTGTTAGAAAAACTTTTGGGGTTTTGTAAATACTTTATACGCATATGTGGGAAATTTACACTTTTTTCAGTTTGGCTTCGTTTACACATACAAACTCCGTAATCTTTTGAAAACAAACTTTTCTTAAACCAACTAAAACATGTTTTCAGATGAAAGATGGAATGCTACAAACTGGCGACACATGAAAGTTAAAAAAGACAAAAAAAAAAAAGAGAAGAAACTGTCGATTGAAAATCTTTTGCATTTGTGTGGCATTTCCGTTTAATAATCATGTTTTTGTCGTATTCTAAGTGTGTGTTTGATACTTTTGCTTCACTTTTCAATCTCTTATTTCCTTACTTTTTATTTTCAAATTTTCATAGGTCCTTGAGTGAAAAAAGTTCGTGATTTTATTTCTTTTGATGAAAGTTTCAGCAAAAAAAATTTTGCAAAAATTTTAAAATAAAGTTGAGAAATTGTTTGTTAAGTATTTCGTCTACGATTTTTTTTCTTTATATCGTGTCCTTATAGTCTTATATGAAGAAGAAAATATGCGAAGTATGTTACGCTAGGCGTAACATTCCGCATTTATTTCTCTATCGCTTTGGTTTTATTAGCAGCAATATTCATAAAATCTAACAGAGCATCAAGGTCTCAAAAAATACTAATAATTTTATCGTCACAAATATTTGCTGCATTAGACATCATTTCTTTTTCTTTTATATACAATATTGCGTTTAAAAAAAAAAAACACGCGAAAGTGTATATGGGAATATACTTTCCTAAAGAGTAAGAAACTCTCTATGGAAACGCAAGGTACCTGTAACTATCTACTTAAACTAAAGGGTGTGGAAAGAATGGAAAAGAAAATATGCATCTACTCGTCGTGGCATCATTGAACCTATTGACTCTTTATTTGCGTGTTCGATATTTGTCAATATTGCGGTATAGATTTTCAGTTGTTTTGAGTTCATAGGATTATGTTATTGTCGTACAAATGTAGAGTAAGCGTTCCGGATCACGTGCAAAAACTTTAATGATCCATATCATCTATTCTATATCATGACGAAAAGAAAGATATGAAAAAAAGAAGGGTCTACAGCAGAAACGTGCCAACTCTCAGTCCATTGGTAATGCTCTCAAATCAAGTTCTTTTCCACTTACGTCCGCTAAAATTTGGTAAGCAATTATAAGCTTCTTTGGGAGGTATCTCGTTTTCTATCTGTATAAAAAAAACTAATTTAGCTTCCCTTAGGAGAGCAAGCGAGTTATTCTGAAAACGTGTTTTATGTCATTGTACAAAGATGTGTGGGTCCTCATTCAGTTATCTGTTATGAAGTGTGTAGATGTTTCACTGTGATGCTTTGACTATGTTTACTTTGTAATACACATTCTACATAATATTTTAATTATATAATATCAACTTGTAATATGCATTGTACATTTAATAATGCTAAAAGGCTGTTATTGCACAAAATAGTTCTAGGTAGGGAATTTCAGCAATTTGTTTTAATAATTGCTCAATCTTTCTGCTGCAACCATTGTACTGATTGATTGTAGTAAACTTTATATTGTATGCTGTAGTACAGATAGCAGTAGTTTATTTACTTTAATAATTTCTTTTATTGTACACTTTACCTACAATTACAAATGTAAATATTCATTTTTTATTTAATAGCATAAGAATTGCAATTGTGGCCGCAATTTAGTCCTTCAAATAAATGGGAAACAAATCAAAAATATCTCCAAGTAAATAAATAAAAACTTATCACTTTATATCTTTTTCAAGATATTAACTAGCAAGAGCCCGCTCAAAAGGTGCTCGTTTCAAATAACAACAGATTTATCTGCTTTAATGTGTTTCTTGTTTTCAAAACCCTTTCTGATGGAAAGAATTATCTCCAATCAGCTATTTGGACAGACTTCAGAATTTCATGTTCAATACAATACAAAAAAATTGGGTCGTTACATAAGTGCAGCCTTTGCCGTTTATTTGTTTTATACTTTAAGATTATAATAACCGAAATGTATTTGTTTTCGTCTTCTCATTTTTTTAAAATAGTATATAAAACACCCGGTCACGGCAAGTCGCCCTCTACGGTGCAGACAATTTTTTTCACCTTACCCAATTATTTAAAAGTTTTTATGTGCTACGAACTCACCAACAAAGCAATACGTCATTATTCGTAGAATGTTGTAAGTGATTTAACTCTTTTTTTTCTACAAAAACTTTTCCAATCTGCGAGATACCATCTCCGTTTTTCTTGAAACCCGAAACATATATTTATCTTCTAACACAAATTTCTGTTCTTTGTTGTCATATTTTCTCTCTCATCATCATTTGGTTTTTTTTCAAATATCTCGACAAAACTATTTTCCTCCTGAGTGTATTAATGACAGCATTTTCTTGAAAGTCGGCAACTAGTAGAATAATCCGCGCTAACACAACAATACAACGTTTGACCTATAGGTTATAGATTTCTGCATGCGCTTCTGTGGTTAACTTATACTAATTATTTCGTCCTCGTATGCTGGCCCAATATCCTTTATATTTTGAGTTGATTAAGATCAATTGTAGAAACATCCTCATTTCAATCTATTGATCATTTGCAGTAAGATGTTAAGACCTTTTACGTCGGAATTTTGTCAACTGCTTTCAAAATTTATTATTCTTAACTTAACTTTTGTTCTATTACTGGTTTTCGCAGAACATTTGCAATATTTAAATATGCTGCTACAGCGTGCACTAGTTACGTTTCGGATGCTTCGCTGTCAATACAAATAATAAGAAGTAATATTGACTATATATATTTTTTGCTTTCCTTTCAAGGAAAATAGAAGATTCAATGAAATTTTTTAAAAATTATTCTGTTCAGAAAAAGAATTAAAATGCTTACTTGGCTTTAAAGCGAAGGTGAAAAAAGTCTTCACGTGTCCGTAATGCATTACCAGGCTATTCTCTTATTCAGCTGAAAATCTTTCTCATTATTATTAGTTTATCGCCTTAATATCTTAGCTTAAGCTGTATCCGGCACTAAACAGGAAACGGCAGCAGCTAAGGTAAGTAGTGACAGCAAATGTTAACGTTTTAATAATAAAATAACAAGACATCTTCAATACTCAACACCAGCATTCTCAATAAGACCTGCAATGACCTTAATTTTTTCTTACAGTATTTTGCATTACTTTTCTTCGACAACAAAGATAATAGCAACAACAATAACAGAAAAGCAGAAAAAAAAAGTTTAGAACGCAGCACACTTGTGTTAAAAGAAAATTAGATTTTTATTAAAGAAAAATACAAAGCAAATGGAAATTAAATTTAAAGAGAAAAAAAAAAGCTTCGATAATAAAAAATGTTTTTCAAATACCACCTACTAAAATTTGTAAGTACATTTTAAAAGACATTAAGCCTAAAGTTGGCTAAGCATTTTATCAATTCCTAAGAATTAAACGGTTGAACGGTCGAAAGTATGCATATTGCAACCAACTTAAAATTAGATTAGACGTCAATAAATCTAAGGTTGGTGAGTTACTTTTGCGATTACTTTATTTAGCTACGCGGATGTGCTAGTGGCAGCTAATACTTCTAAACAACTTTTAACCGAATTTTAAAAAAATTCTCTCTATCGCAGTTACGCTATAGACGCGGACAAGCCGCCATTTGATTTCCATTTGTAGAGCCCGATATATTGCCTACTTCTTGTGATTACTAGTTTCTGCCGGTGATTAACCAAATTTTCCAACGGAATTTATGTCTCTTATAAGCAAAATCTTGCAACCACAGACATAACCTTCAAGTTTGGAATCTCAATTTTTAGTTGTTCACGTTTGGTATTCTTAACTCTGTACGAAAATCTGTACTATTTTTGCGCGAAAATGGGAAAAAATCAGTAATCCCCACTCAAGCTTATGAGTGATTAAATTATTTTTTTCATTTTTATGAGGCTTTATACTTATTAATCATAAGCTGAACAAGACAGAATGCTTAAAACTATTTCGTACTTTTCTCAAGTGGAGATATATTACCTGCCTAAAGACACCTTAATACTAAAATAAATATGGTCGACACCGCGGCCGGGTGGATTAATTTTTTCGTAATAATAACACCGATATGAGTAACAAGTAAACGGACTTTGAAAGTAAGAGGTGACAAGCTGAGTATGTTAATTGTGAATTAATTATTGTGGCCACTACGACGAGGTGGACTAATTTTGTTGTTACACTCACTACCTTTGATATGGGCATCACATGAAAGGACCGGGAAGGCGGAATTTGACAAGCTAAGTGTGCTAATTCTAAATTAGTTGTGGGAGATTTTACGACATGGTGGATATATCTTTTCTGAAAAATCCCGTCCGTATAGCTCTTAGTGAAGTAACAAATGAAAGATAAATTTTCTTCCATTTACTCTTATACGACAAAAAACAAAAGTAGGGAGCGCCAAAGATTTTAACGTTGGTGAATCGACTCTTGCCCATTACATCTTTCTTATTTATTTTTTGCTTATTTTCAAAAGTAGCTTTTTATAACATTATGCATTTGAAATAAAATAAAGCATACGGTGTCTTTTCGTCTTGAAAATATATATTTTTTGCTAAAAACAAGGAGTATTTCGTCCCAAGTCTAAGAGAAACTTCTTTAATATCCCTTCTGCAATCCAGTTCCCTTTCGGCTTCTAAGCCAACTCTCGGAGTTTATCTCTTTTCGCCATTTGTTAAGGCGAGGTAAGCAATTATCATAAGTTACAAATTCTATATTTGTTTTTATATTAGGCTCGTTCATGAAGAACGCTTTTATTGTGAACTTCACAATACTCCGTGTAAACGTTGCGTAAATAAGAAAAGTTATTCGATATCAATCATTCTGTATTTTATTTATTTTCATTCACTACAAAGTAAACTAGAACGATCAAACATGGTTACTGAAATAGAATTTTCGAAAAAATCAAGCCTATAAAATATCGTCAATAACTTTAACAGATATACTTTTTTTCGTTAGCCTGGTTATGTATTGTGTTATAATCTGTAATAACGGGCAGATGTAATCGTTTTTTAACGTTACAGTAAAACGGCTGTGATTTTTATAAGCCTATTTAAATAGTAAAATAATTTGATAATTAAATAGTAAATAGTAAATAGTAAACCGCTATCATACAGAAAAGGCGAACTTAGTTGTGACGAATGGATCTTTTCATCCTCCTTTGGTTAATAAAGACGAGTTGTATAGAATTTTATTCGTTGAAAAACAGAAACGTCGTTTTTTGTCTTTTCTCTCTTGACTTAGATAAGTGCCCAAACGTTACCCAACCATATGCCTGCTTCATCTTGAGACAAAATAGCGTTTCTTTCTCCCGTGAAAAAATTTCAACTCTATTATCAACGCTCTGTAAAATTTTTTAAGCCAGTCTTCCGAAAAATTCTAAATAATCATAATAAAGCTAATGATGACAACATGATAATGAAACATGGTGTTTGAGGTTGTAGTAGAATCGGTGCGAAGTTGGTCTTCGAACGAAAAAGATGAAGACCGCAAAAGATGAGAGAAAATTATATGACACAACATCGGCATAAACGAAACTTTTTTGCTCATCATTTGCTTTGTTTAGTAAACTAAATTGTTGACGGTAACCAACAAAAAAAGGAAAAAATGAAGCATAAAATAAAGCAGAGTGACAAAGTTTTGTAATATCTCGCCACAATGTCAAAAACTCTTTTACACTTCATTGCCGTTCGAGAGATGAGCAGCAACAATAATTAAAAATTTTCAACTCTTAACACTTAACACGGTGCTCTAAACAACAACGATTGCATATATACATATTTGTGTATAAATACGTACATACATACATATATAAAGGGGATGGTAAGCACTATGAAACAATATAAGTTAAAACGAAACAAAATTGATAGCACTTTATAAAGTTTGTACGTTCGTCATATAAGTATTATGTTTGCAAGTCTAAAAAGTAATGTAACTTTTGCTCAAGGGATGAAGTCAGTTTTTAAATTAAAGGTTAGGGTCCCAAAGGAGGGACCAAATACATTGGATATTTATATAAATGAAAGTAAGACTCTAAGGCTTAGAAACGACATAGCTACGTTCTATGATTGCTGTGCAGGGCGATAACGACAATTGAGAAGAAGGATTGAGGGAACAGCTTAAAAACACTCAAAATGCCTCTTGTAGTGGGTTTTCATTTTAACAAATCTGAGCATCGCCAATGACGTAAGCATTTGTTATCAAGCAAAATTAGCCCATTTGGAAGTAACGAGTAAGGGAAACTGGCCCTCATAAGAGAGCATTGGACCAAGAGGACGCAAACCTAAGCGAAGCAACTTTACAAAAGCAAGACGACTTTTCTGTGCATTTGGTACAAATGGACTGGCGAAGCTGCTCTCAACACCGTCGATTACAGAGGAAATATCCTACCAAAAGGTCGTCCCCTCGTTCCGCCCGTAATCAAAGAGCGTGGACGTTCTTTAGGGCAAGGAATATTAAAACTTTTACTGTAAGCTTCACAGCGTGGATTTTTCCTACCGTTGGATAAAGATACAAAAGTTCTTAAGGTGAAAGTTGTCAGGAAGTAAGGCAACAATCATGAACATATTTTGCAATTATAAAGAAAAGTATTTTAACTCTACCAGGCTTTATACTTTTTAGAAAATGTCTTGTGGACAAATACGCGTATACTATACTGTATGTACAGAGTACATCGTAATAAAATTTTCCAGCTGCAAGCTCACACCTCAATACCCTAACACCCAAACAATATCGGTTTTCATGGACAGTTTACTAAGGTACCGGAGGATCCCTCCACGTCCGCAGTCGTTCCGTTATTGTGCGAAACACATATTTAGTCAGAGTCACTGTCAACAGTATTAGTGGCTTTTGGACACATGTACGCACCCTTCCCTTCAAAATGCCAGCACAAATTTTACTGATGATTTTTGTTCTGAAATTAGCGTATCTCTCGTCACACATACACATACACTACTGAAACCTGACATTCTGATGCCTGTCGTATGATAGATAGGCAAACAACGTACGTACATACGCATACGTGTGCGAACACGCAGTCAGTCAGACTTTGAAACATTTTTCGTTTTCATTTGACGGTTAGCTGGTATTTAAAGAGGTGGTACCGTCACTTTCAGCCGCACAGAGACCACAAAATTGACAATTTACCATGACTTTGACTATGAAGTGACGGTACGCATACAAATAATTATTTATTCTTTTAAACAATGGAAATTTTACGTAACGGCTATGTACTAATATGTGCTCATTTCTGAGCGAATGTGTTTCATGCCAAAACCAAATTAAAATTGACTACGGCCGCAACGCAAATAAACTGCTTTTATTTTTCGATCTTTAAGTAATTCTTTATCTTTCGAAAGATCATGTCATGACAGGATTATGTTACTCATTAATATATCTATATCGGTAAGCAATTTATGACAAGTAATTTTTTTCATATATTAACTCAACTTGATTTGGAGGTAGCATCTGCTCACTGTCTACACTTTGCTGATTAATTTTACACATACACACACGCCCGCAAGTATCCTTAGATACATATCGAATTCGCATTTGCGATCTCATACTGTGTTTACTTATTATTTATTTACGAACTCATGTACCAAGCTTTTCTTTCACATGTATATATCTTACCGTGCTACCCATTTGGTTGATATTTTTATCAATTGAATAGAAAA
The DNA here is from genome assembly GCF_014805625.2 of Glossina fuscipes. Taxonomy (NCBI): domain Eukaryota; kingdom Metazoa; phylum Arthropoda; class Insecta; order Diptera; family Glossinidae; genus Glossina; species Glossina fuscipes. The sequence continues at coordinate 23,402 of NW_023998450.1, read as the reverse complement.
AACGAAATCAACAAAGCGAAGCCAACAATTACAGTAATTGCCTGTATGGTATACTTGCGACGCAAGCACATGTGACAGTAAATATAATGATATAAATTGCTGCAGCACATTGAAAAAGTAACTTTAAGATTTCATGTAACAATAACAAATACATCGGATATTAAATGCATAAAAATAAAAGAAGTATAAAGGTTATAGCCGGACGAGATCGACTTTAAATACACTAGAACTTTTGGACTGGTACAGTTTCCCACTTATTTTTGTATAAATTGCCAAAAACTACACTTTGTATCCCTTGTATGGATGGGAAGACATAACCTGAACTGACTTTATTTAAATTTGGCAAAATTTATATAATTTTACCAAAAATCTTGTAATTCTGCACTATTTCGTAAGTTCTCCAAATTTGTTATACCCTAGATCACGTGTAGTAGAAGAGTATGCTAAGTTTGTGCGACACCAAGAAGGACTTGGGATATACTCACTTTTTCTATGACCGATTCAAAATCACTTTCTAAATCGATTTAAGCTTGTCCGTTTACATGTCCATCTTATTTTGTTTTGTTTGTTTGTAATTTAGCGTAAACATTAAGAGGCTTGAGTCGCAATTGCTAACTCGGGCCATGATACTGCGGTGTCAAAATTTCACCTTGCACATTGAAAATAAACGACGTATGCAAAACACAAATGCAAGAACCCTCTTAAGCCGCATAAAAGAAAATAGTATGGTCCGAACTGGTGGAAGTAACAGCGACGAGGTAGTCTCGAAAGAATGGTTTAGCTAAAATGGCTACCAATTAACGGTTTTATAGCCTGTACAATATCCGCCCAGCTATTTTCGGGTAGGATTACTCTTACCTCGTCATATCCCTAGACTGTTATGTCGATTTGAACTATTACAATAGAGACTAGTTAACCCGACCATAACTTAGGCTGACTTAGCATCTCAATAGAACCGAAAATCTATGGGCTCAGAGTGAAATACGCTTTTGGAACTTTCCAACAATTATCAGTTACAATTATTGATATTGGCAATCTTTAACCCGCTCACATTGAAAAGTTTAATGTTTTAAAAATAATTTATCAGTTTTTTTTCAATTTAATTTATTTTCGGTGTTAAAAAACTTTATTCATTTTGATGTTGCGCAAGTTTTATGCTCTAACATATATATAACAAAGTATTAATTTCATATTTTAACAGTTTCAGTACAGTTTTTACAGAGAATGGCAGGAATTTTTCCTTTTTTTATTATTTTCCTAAAAGAAACTTTTAAACGAAGTGATTAAGGGGCAAACTTTACCGCAAAATATATACCAACAGATACAGAGACTTTTTGGTATGCTATAGTCACGTTATGCATATGTTCGGCTATGTATCTATATGTATTTGTAAAACAGATATGCGTGCATAAATAAATGTTGATTTAAAGTACAACAAAACTTTGCCCGTCATTTTGGATACATATCTCATTTTCTTTTTTTTTGGAATTTGTAAATAATTTAAGTGAATTTTTAGGTTGGGTGAAAAATGAAAAAGCAAATACAAGTTAAGGCAAAGTGTTTAAAGAAGTTCAAGAATATGACTTGAAGTTTCGATAACAAGTTACGAGAAATGAACGGGATGCACACACATACTAGCGGGCATAAACACAAGAAATGTAACATTTAGATTCGTAAATTCTACACGATTTCCGTCCGTTACGAGCATTGGAAATTTGCAATCATCCTATACGTCTTTGATATTTTTGCGTCTGAATCCTTTTCCGAAGAAGGAATATTTATAGCTTTGCCGACTTTGAAGCCTTCCAACTACCTTGATCTTGGTGGTGTCCCTTCCGCTATTTTCTCCCCTAACACATATTTTTAAAATTCGTTTAAAAACAGGCTGTTTTCCATCGGTTTGGAAGAGTAGCTTTATTTTATCTTTTTATAAAAATGGACCTCCAAAAAACAAATTGAGACTTATAGGGCTACTTGATGCACTGCCAAAATTATTTGATTCACTGATAACAAAAAGCGCTACTAGCATGATTTTATGAAAGATAGACCAACTTTCGCTAGTAGGTCACGAATTGTTAGTCTACAAATTATATGGCTTCGGTTTTTCGAACAGTATAATTGGCGGGCTTGACACCCATCTCCCTGGACGCACCGAATGGATGTTGTTAGATTCTTGCCAATCTAGAGTAATTTTCGCCACTTTTAGTGTTCCTCAGAGCAGTCATCTTTTATTTATGTTATATGTAAATAACCTCCCTGTGTGCGTTCAACATTTTTTAATTTTAATTTTTGTAGACGACGTTAAACCTTATCTCGCTTTTGACTCAACACATCGTGTTAAACTTCTTCAGATTGATCTTGTGAACTTGTATACATGGTATGTAATCAATGGTGTATCGCTGAATTTGGCCTCTTAGTATCGTATTGGTAATCACATCCTGAAAAAATTTCCGTAATTGAAAAAACTTACGAGTTTTTTTCCACTCAACACTCAAGTTTGATATTCAGCTAATAAAGCTAGATCACTTCTGGAGTTTATAAAAATATAGTGTGAAGAATTTAGTGACTCGTATTTCACCAAGGGCTTTCATACACCTTTAGTTAGACTAATTTTTGAATACTCCTGCGTAGTTTAGTTTCCCGGTTACAAATGCCATGTTGATTTCCTTCAGTTTCTTCAATGGGACTTCTTACTATTTACTTTGTGTGTGCATGTATATATATATATATATATAATAATAGATTGAAGCTCATTGCTTTGCCTGTCCAGCTCAGTTTGATGTCTGTAATAGGTCTGTCCAACTTTATTATTTTTAGGGTTACTTTATAGTGCAACTTGAAGAGGGTCGGAGACTTTCAAGATAGTTGCACGTGTCGTTGGTAGTTCGGGATACATGGCGGAATTATAAAATTTTGTTTTTTGTGTCGTGTCACGGACACTGCACAAGCGGTTACACCTAAAGGAAGCAAACTCTTCAAACAATTCAATAGCCTACTCTACCTTTGGTCTATTTCGGTCCACGATTTGTAATGGAAGAAAATATTCGCTTTATTTAATTTTTACGTTTATTTTCTCATATATATTATGTTCCCTTCTATTTGCCTTGTATTACTAATTATAACCTACACCGCTTGTGGTACAGGGTATATTAACTTGGTGCTATCATATGTAACATGGACAAGAGCTTAAGATGGATCCACCATCTTCCGATGTCTGTCCAGATAATTTGTGTTCAAGATACAAACGCGTGACAAGGTTTCGCCCAAGAACGAACGCTATTGAAAATGGTTCTGATCGACCCACTTTTTCCACCAATCCCCATATAACGTCCTATTCTGAAAAGTTGTTATATGGAAAAAATTGTAATTTTGTAGTATTTCGGGATTCTAAGTTGGTATGAAAGCTTTCGACCGATTGAGGAAATTTTTGTGCCCCCTCTCATTTATAAATTCCAGATCTAAATTCATTGTGTTTCTTTTAACCATGCTTTCTAATAGTTCCGAGTTCAGACAATAACAATAATGGAATTTCGAAGCCCTTTATTAAATATCTGCGTTATCACTGATAGTCCCTCCATTGTGAACTACCTGCACCCTGTTAATGACTCCAAGCTAAAGCATGTGAAGGTATGGGTTTTCTCGATTCTAAAGCTCAATTCATCACCAATAATCTTTTACACATTTGAAAAAACCTATGTTGTCCAAAATCAGATATGTAATCAGCTATAAAAAATGCAGATCAAGGAATGTAAATCACTGCAACTGAACGGTACGAAATTTATCGGTGGTCGAAGGCATCATATATATGCAACCAATTCATAATTAGGTGCTCGTCAGTATGTAGCTGATTCCCTTAAGTTCCTAGTATAAGATGCATATCCTCAATCTACGCCTTCGATTTTTTCCACTTGCCGCGATTGTTCTTTTATTTCTTAATTTTCGAACGCTGACAAGGCGTAGAGCGTTTCTTTCAAATCTGAAATCACTCCATAGAATTCGATTTCAGTTAATTAATTTGACAGATCTGTTGTTTTTCAGTCCATTAATTCCACGTGGAAATAGAAAAAACCATGCAAATTCTTCTGCTTTAGACTCATGCGTTTCATTAACTATATTGTTTTTTATCTTGCATATTACCTCGTTTACTTAACTGTTATTTGTATTAAGATGATGTGATGTATTATCGGAATGACAATCTAGTGTAACTCAAGCAGTATATTGCTTGGCATGCTCTATATTTTCCGGGAATTTGCGATAATCTTTTCAATAACCGTCAGACTCACCGATGGCTCTGAAGCTTGTAAATCAATTGTTTTAAATGCGCTGTCAACTCACTTTTGGAGTAATCACAACCAACAAGATACTGCCCGCAGTCTCGTATCCCACTGTCAGGTACTTCATTGCTCTTATGGGCGGACTACAGCACTTTTGGGTTGTTGGCATTCCGAGCTATTTAGGCCGCTTGGTTTAACCACGCAACCTGGAATGCCACCCAAACTTTTCATCCAATGGACTTTCAGTGCTCAAAAATGAGCGTCGGCCCGGCAAATGAACGCCTAAGCCATCGCAAACGTGCATAGGCTTGGCAACCGATAATAGTTGACAACAATTAATATTCGAATCATAATGACTTTTTAAGGTTAAGAGCTAGTTTAAGTAAGA
>NW_023998450.1:14805-18730 GCF_014805625.2 Glossina fuscipes | reverse complement strand
TGACTTTTTAAGGTTAAGAGCTAGTTTAAGTAAGACATAGATAAATCCCGCGTATTAAGCAATGTTGCTTTAATGAACTTTAAAGAATCCGATAATGAGAATAAGTGATAGACGTCATTTAGATTCCTGCAAACATTTCTGAGCGGGTTAAACAGCTCATAATTATATTTACATTGACTAAGGTTAACCAAGTGCCTAGAGAAGCGGTTAGGGACATTTAAACTCATTTCATCAGGTTATGCAGGCGAGTCAATAGCACTATTTATCACTTTGATTAAGAAGGAAACCCCAAGAACAAATCTACGTTTCTCAAGTGACGGTGGAGAAGAAGCAATCGGATCCCAACCCAAATTCCTAAGGGCAAACAGCAAGAATTGCTTTTGAACAGGTTCAGTTGAATCTACATAGCACCTATATGAAGGAGACCACACTATAGAGGCATACTCGAGTCTAACCAAATACAGCCTTTTCGTAATGTAAGGATCATCAAGCTCTTTGGACCGTCTGTTTATAAAAGCAGGCGCGGACCTAGCTTTGCTTAACGAGAGCTCAATATGCAAGTTAAAACGTAATCTATGGTCAGATAGAACGCCTGAATCCGTGAACGTAGCGACGTCCTCCAACTTATGCGAATCTATGGAATACTGAGTAATGAATGACTTTCTCCTTGAAAGCTTCTTACATTTATTTAGATTTAGTTTCAGATTGCTTAAAGAAAAAGTGCAACTAGACGATTACCAAAACGTTCTGCCAGAAGAAACCTCTCAAAAAAACGACACTTTTTGCTTGTTTACATTTATACCTTACGACCAAGTGGCGATATTTCCGAAAAGTTGTTCTTTGCCAAAAGGTATTCCTTGGCTTCATCCGTATATTTCCTTATTTAAATTTGAACCACTGCTTATCCTCGGCAAAGTGAAAGCAATTAGAAGATTCACCTTATAGTGTACATATAGATGATAAATTAAGAGTAAATACGAGAAAAATAACGAATATTGGGAGATTTTAGGTTGACGTATTTGACGTGTTGTGACAGCAATAATTCATTCTGTATAGTTCCTGCTGCGACATCTAATAGAGCTAATATGTTTATCAGTGAAATATTTGATTTGAACTTTTTTCAATATAATACTGTTCCCAATTGTATAGGGATTCGTAGATGTTAGTTTTGCGAATTTTCCTGAAAAAGTTGTAAGTCGCCGTCCACCCTTCAGTCTACCAACCAGGGTTTAGCTTGTTCTTTTACTATGAGAGCTATAACACGGTGAGCCACCCTAGTTTTTCAAAATTGTTCGAACGTACAAACGTTTTCACAGATGTCCGATATGCAGACTTATGGACATAGCGACTTCGATTTAGGAAACGATTTTAAATCGTCGATCACCGGCAACATATACTGCCGGGTCTGGTTTAGAGAAGTGAATTGGAAGAAGAAGACTAAAGACTTCTAATGTTACGAAATTCAAGTTGATAAATACGAAAAAAATTCTTCATGAGGATTTTCGACAATGTACATCTGCTAGCTGAGAATCAAACGTTGCCAATCACAATAAACGTCCTCCAGTGAACACTATTTCGTTCTCACTTCTCTCTCTTTTACAACATATACACTTCTAGACCGGAATCTGCAGTTACGATGGTCGTTTGAAAGCCGATATTCCAAAGGTGGGTACAAGAAAAGTTTTCTCTGTTAACTTCTTTCTTTGTTGTTATTCATCTCATTCTGTTCTGTTTGTGTACATGTCTGTGTTAAGACAATAGTGTTGTTCTCTAAAGTTGCAAGATTAGATTTTTATCAGATTTCAATTTTTTTTTCTCTTTTCTCTTTTCTTAATTTTTTTAAACCATAAAATTTGTTTTACAGCCCATCAAGCTTTCGTACTTTTTGTCATATACTCTGTCTTCCTTTAATGTTTTTTTTTTTTTTCATTTTCTATTTTAAAACCATAAAAACAAGTTTGAAACAATTTTCTTGGTAAACAATAATTTGCACCTTAACCAACAACAATAAGAATTGCATCACTAGCACAAGGAGTAGGAGTAGGAGTCGCAGTAGCAAGCGTAGCAAAATCACACCACCGCAAAATGTTGTTACACTCATATGTACGCACATATATAATAAAATACTCTAAAGAAAAAGGAAAAACAAAGACAGGAGGTGAATTCTTATGTGATATCGACGCAGGGCAAGTTATGTGCTGTCCTTGTCTTTAGCCTTTACACATAGGTACATGTGCGTGTGTGTGTGTGTATATGTGTACGTATATGTGCGGTTTTGTCGTTAAAACCAAAGATGTAAGTAAAACCTGTAAATTATACCTATTAAAGTTGTGCCAACATTTATGACCTCCAACTACATGACAAGTAACATTTTTATTTGCTTTTGGTTTTTCTCTGCTTTTTATGCTTTGTTTTTACCACACTTATACACTTCCACAAATGCCCATCTGCAGCCATAAAAGGCGCAGACAGAATTTTTTTTTGTTTTCTACTTTTATTCTCTATGTGTTCTGTTCTTTATATAATTTCTTGTAATTTTTCTTGTTTTCTTTCCCCTGATAATTCTTCAGCTAAAAACCAAAGACGCGTTGGACGTATTCTGGTGAAAATCATGACGTAACATACTATTAGGTGCTTGAATGTATTTTGAACACTTTTTAACTTGAAAAAGCATATATTTATTTATATTTTGTTCTGAAATGCATAGACGAGTCGACTTGTGTTCAGTGTAGTGGGTGTTTTCTATTCGTCTGCGTTTTTTCAATTGTTTCGGTATTTTCGGTGTTTTTGTGTATTTAACTTCTGTCTTTTCAGTGTTATAGCTAAAACTGGTTAACGCGGATATCGCGTATGTGCTTATGTTTCGTCTATATATAATAAAAAATAGAAAACAAAAAACAAAATAAAAAAAAAAAAATTGAAAACATTTGACACTTTTCTTTAGTAGTTCCCAACCTTCTTGCACAGTTCCCAAACCTTTTGAAGTGAGTGGTTATTTCAAAAATAATAAGCAATAGACAACAATAAGGCATAATGGCCCCGGGGCCGCCAGACAAAAACTCGAATAGATTTCATCTATTAAGTGATACATCCCCCCAAAGAAAAAAAAGTAGCCCGTCTGCTATAAAAAAAGCTCTAGATAGCATTACAACATACATCGACTCCATCTCGATTCTACGCGATGGGAATTTACTGGTCCTCGCTGGGAACCCGCGCGCAACCGAAAAGCTCATAAAGGCCAAATCTTTAGCTAATCTATGTGCTGTTTCAGCTAAACTACATGAGAAACTTAACTCGGTTCGAGGCGTAATTTATGCCCCTTGCTTAAAGCATGTGCCGGAAGATGAAATTGTTCGCGAAATGGGCAATAAAGGAGTGACTGAAATATATAAATTCACCAAACTAAATGATGACGGAAAAACACGCTCTCCTACAGGAAGGATTATTTTAACTTTTGATCGCTACCGATTACCGCGAACAGTTGATGTGGCGTGGTATAAATGTAAAGTAGAACTATACATCCCAAATCCTATGAGGTGTAAAAATTGCCAACGCCTGGGTCATACGGCAAAAAGATGCACTAATGCTGCATCTTGTGCTAACTGTGGTCATCCTCCACATACTGAAAGCTGTACCCGTAGTTTCTGCATAAATTGCAATGATCAACACTCAGCGTTAGACAAACAATGCCCACGTTTTGTACAGATGCGTGAAATATTAAAAATCAAAACAGAAAATTACTGTAGCATGGGCGAAGCGCGACGCACATACCGGAAAAGAAATCCATCTGTATCCCATGGAATTGGCAAAAGTAATACCTATGCTGCTGTTGCCTCGCAAATCGAGCCTAGTAAGACTTTAACTGCAACTGATTCCAATGAAAAACCTGTTCCACCATTAACCAAAAATTATATTGCGAAACCAG